>NC_029794.2:64367835-64369275 GCF_000816755.2 Arachis ipaensis
GTTCAGAATGATTGGCATCTATAGGAACTCAGAGTTCAGATAGTGTTATTGATTCTCCTAGTTCAGTATGATGATTCTTGAACGTAGCTATTTTATGAGTTTTGGCCGTGGCCCTAAGCACTTTGTTTTCCAGTATTACCACCAGATACATAAATGCCACAGACACATAATTGGGTGAACCTTTTCAGATTGTGACTCAGCTTTGCTAAAGTCCCCAATTAGAGGTGTCCAGGGTTCTTAAGCACACTCTTTTTTGCTTTGGACCTTGACTTTAACCGCTCAGTCTTAAGTTTTCACTTGACACCTTCACGCCACAAGCACATGGTTAGGGACAGCTTGGTTTAGCCGCTTAGACTAGGATTTTATTCCTTTAGGCCCTCCTATCCACTGATGCTCAAAGCCTTGGGATCCTTTTTATTGCCCTTGCCTTTTGGTTTTAAGGGTTATTGGCTTTTTGCTCTTGCCTCTTGGTTTTAAGAGCTTTTGGCTTTTTCTGCTTGCTTTTTCTTTCTATATTTTTTTTTTCGCCTATTTTTTTTTCTTTTCTGCAAGCTTTGTTCTTTGCTGCTTTTTCTTGCTTCAAGAATCATTTTTATGATTTTTCAGATTATCAAATAACATGTCTCCTACTCATCATTCTTTCAAGAGCCAACATATTTAACATTCTTAAACAACAACTTCAAAAGACATATGCACTTTTCAAGCATACATTCAGAAAACAAGAAGCATTGTCACCACATCAATATAATTAAACTAAGTTCAAGGATAAATTCGAAACTCATGTACTTCTGGTTCTTTTGAATTAAAACATTTTTCATTTAAGAGAGGTGATGGATTCATAGGACATTCATATCTTTAAGACATAGTTACTAACTACTAATGATCATGTAATGTAGACACAAACATAGATAAGCACCATAACATAGAAAACGAAAAGCAGAAGAATTAAGAACAAGGAATGGATCCACCTTAGTGATGGTGGCATTTCCTTCTTGAGGAATCAATGATGTCCTTGAGCTCTTCTATGTCTCTTCCTTGCATTTGTTGCTCCTCCTTCAGTGCTTTTAGATCTTCTCTGATTTCATGAAGGATGATGGAGTGCTCTTGATGTTCCACCCTTAGTTGCTTCCAATAATTGTGTGGAAGAAAATGTATCCCTTGAGGTATCTCAGGGATCTCTTGATTTGCAGTCAAATGTTCTACCACTGAGCTATAGACCCTTGATGGAAGCTTTTTTCTTCCCTTTCCTCTTTCTAGAGGTTTCTCTGGCCTTAGGTGCCATCAATGGTTATGGAAAAAACAAAAAAACTATGCTTTTACCACATCAAACTTAGAATGTTGCTCGCCCTCGAGCAAAAGAAGAAAGAATAGAAGAATAAGAAGAAGATATGGAGGAGATGGATGGGAGTGTGTATTCGGCCATATGGGTGGGATTGGGTG
>NC_029794.2:64369321-64382608 GCF_000816755.2 Arachis ipaensis
AGAGCCTTAAAGATCATGGTGCCTATGGTACAGGGTATTATGAACTTTCCAGGATCCTGTCTCTTCTGAGGCAATGTCAGTTGATCCAGATCACTTAGTTCATTGATGAACAAGGGAGGTTCAACTTCCCAAGTATCAATGCCAAATAATTTGGCATTTAGCTTCATGATTGCACCAAGAAACTTGGCAGCTTGCTCTTCAGTAACATCCTCATTCTCTTCAGAAGAGGAATACTCATCAGAGCTCATGAAGGGCATAAGGAGGTTCAATGGGATCTCTATGGTCTCTAGATGGGCCCCATAGTCCTTTGGTTCCTCAGAGGGAAGCTCCTTATTGACCACTGGACGTCCCAGGAGGTCTTCCTCCTTGGGATTCACGTCCTCTCCTCTCCTCACAGGTTCGGCCATGGCGCTTATGTCAATGGCCTTGCACTCTCCTTTCGGATTCTCTTCTGTATTCCTTGGGAGAGTACTAGGAGGGATTTCAGTGATCCTTTTACTCAGTTGGCCCACTTGTGCTTCCAGATTTCTAATGGAAGACCTTGTTTCATTCATGAAACTGGACAGGAAGCATGCACAAGTGGAAGGGACATGAAGAATGGAGCTTTGGAGAATTGACAGCGACGCGCACGCGTGGCTGATGCGCACGCATGACCGTACGCAGCTGGGATTTGCGTGCAAAAGCTGGCGCATTCGTGTGGTGATGCAAAAATTCCATCGACGCGTACGCACGGTCGACATGTACGCGTGGCCTGGGGAGTTCATATGACGTGAACGCAAGGCCGACGCGCACGCGTGATGCCCAGCACGTGACATCATTAATGAAATTGTGCCTGGTGATTTCTGAGGGGTTCCAGGCCCAATCTGAGCTCAAATCTGCATGGAAAAGACCCAAAGAACCAAGGAGGAAGGGGGAAAACTCATTCATACACACATTACACACAATTTTAGCTAGTTTTTGTTCTTATTTTTATAGAGAGAGAAACTCTCATTTCTCTCTAGATCTTAGCCTTTTCAATTTCAATTTCACTTGGATCCTTTGGCTAGATCTATGTTAATTCAATTTTACATTACTTTAATTTGTAGATCTTATTCTCCTACTCTCATTTGATGTTCTTGTTATTCTAGTTAATTTGGATCTTAGATTTAGAACTTGTTCACATTGATATCTATTAATGCATTGAGGAATTTCATGTTCATTGTTGTTAATTACTTTGTTGTTGTTAGTTGTTCGTAGTAAATAACTTTGATTTGAATTCGCTTCTCAATTTCACAATGTTTTTCATCCTTGCTCACCAAGTGTTTGAGGAATTGTCCATTATAGTTATGGAGTTGATGCACGGAAACTTGTCTCTCAACAATTTCCCTCGGCAAGTATACCGAATTATCGTCAAGTAAAAACTCATAATAGAGTGAGGTCGAATCCCACAGGGATTGATTGGTCAATCAACTTTAATTAGAGAAATATTCTAGTTGAGCTACGCAGAATTTGATGTGAGAGTTGCAGGAAATTAAATGGCGGAAAGTAAATAGTGATGCCAGGGCATTTTGGCCAGTTTCACTGACCTTTTCTTTACTGTTTTTAAGGTAGTTTCATGCATTCCCTTAGGAAATAAGCTAGTTTTGGGTAGATATTCACTTACACCTTTATTCAAGCATACATTGTGCATTTTACATTATTTCATGAGGATTTTGCATGAGTTTAGTGACAAATTATATGCTGCATTGCCCATGACTTGGACTAGAACTTTGATGCGCTCTATTGCTTGATTTCAGGACCAAAGGAAGCAAGGAATGGGAGGTAACTTGCAAAGTTAATGAGAAAGGAGCTAAAGTCTCTGCCCACTTCACATTTTCTCTCTGCAAGTAAAGCCAAGCCCAAATGAAGAAGAGAACTGCTTCAAACTCAAGATCCAAAGGCCCAAGACTTGAAGAGCCAACTAGAAGCTGAGAAAAGTAGTATATATAGGAGTAGCTTTGAATTGTTTAGGAGTTCTGAGAGTCGGAAAAGAGAACTACTCTCTATATTTTACCTTTTCTGCATTTTCTAGTTTTAGGATGTATTCTCCATCTTTGTTTTCATTTTCTAGAGCTATGAACAACTAAACCCCTTTCATTGGGTTAGGGAGCTCTGTTGTAATTTGATGGATCAATACTCCCACGTGAACTTGGTTAACGTGGGAGCTAACGTAAGAAGCAAGAGTGGTCGACAACGTTAATGACACCCAACATTGACACTAACGTTGGAGGCAACCACACAACCCCCCAAGGAGCCACGTTAACTTCCACGTTAACTTAGTTAACGTGGAAGCTAACGTTGATGAGTGAAAGAATGGCCAACCTTAGTGACACTCAACATTGTCACTAACGTTCTCGAAGGATGGCAAGCCCACATTAAAGAGCCACGTTAACTAAGTTAACGTGGGCTCTAACGTGGGAACAAAGGGGGCTTTTCAAAGTTATTGGGAATGTTAAGTCTCAATAACGTGTGCGAAGGACTTAGAGGCAACGTTAGTGGCAACGTTTGTGCCACTAACGTTGAAGTTAAAGTGGCTTTTACTTAGGAACGTTAGTGAGAAAGTTGATTGTCACTAACGTTCTCGAACACATATTTTCACTAAACGTTAACACCCCTAACGACCTGAGCTAAAGTCTCTGCCTACTTCACACTTTCTCTCTGCAAGTAAAGCCAAGCCCAAATGAAGAAGAGAACTGCTTCAAACTCAAGATCCAAAGGCCCAAGACTTGAAGAGCCAACTAGAAGCTGAGAGAAGTAGTATATATAGGAGTAGCTTTGAATTGTTTAGGAGTTCTGAGAGTCGGAAAAGAGAACTACTCTCTATATTTTACCTTTTCTGCATTTTCTAGTTTTAGGATGTATTCTCCATCTTTGTTTTCATTTTCTAGAGCTATGAACAACTAAACCCCTTTCATTGGGTTAGGGAGCTCTGTTGTAATTTGATGGATCAATACTAATTTTCATTATTCTTCTTCTATCTTTTCTCTTGATTTTACTTGAAAGCTTTCGATCTTCATCCAATTGGGTAATTATCTTGGAAAAGAAGCTATTCAAACTTGGATCTCTTCTGAACCTTGAAAGAGGAATGAAGAGATCAAGCTAGAAATGCTTTCTCATGCTGGAACAAATTGGGTTTAGATAGGTATGTGACTATAACTTTCTCAATACTTGATTTGGGAAATGTATGTGGTATAATCAGTGACCATACTTCATTTCTTCTCATGAGCAATTGACCAAGGAATTGGCTATTGATCAAGATTTGAGAGATTGAATTTGTAATTCAATCAATTAAGATTGCCAAGGAGATCAATGAGTACATTGATTGAGGAAGAGATGAAAATAAACTTGATCTGGAGGATTGCAATATCTCCTAATCCCAATGAACTCCCCATCTCTGATCTTATCCATTCTCTTTAATTTCTGCCATTTACTTTTATGAGCAAATCCCCTGTTCCCATTTACATTTCTGCAATTTACTTTCAGTCATTTACTTCCAGTCCTTTAATTCTAGCATTTACTTTTCTGTTATTTACATTACCACCATTTTATTTTCTGCAACTCTCAACCCAAATTCTGGATTTGCTCAACTAGAATATTCTTCTGATTAAAGTTGCTTGATCAATCAATCCCTGTGGGATTCGACCTCACTCTATTGTGAGTTTTTACTTGACGACAAATTCGGTACACTTTCCGATGGAAATTTATTGAGAGACAGTTTCCACCCGCATCAAATAGCAAAAAATGTAAATCCTAGAAATAAAGAGCTGAATATAAATGACGGAAAGTAAAGTGCAGAATCTTAAATGGGGAATGGAGAATTTAGCATGAAAGTAAATTGCAAAAATTAAAGAGAATGGGTAAGATCAGAAATGGGGGATTCATTGGGCTTAAGAGATGTTGCATTCTCCGGATCAAGTTCATTTTCTTCTCTTCCTCAATCAATGCATTCATTGATATCCTTGGCAATCTTAAGTGATTAAATTCCAATTCCTTGGTAATTCAATCTCTCAAATCTTGATCAATAGCCAATTCCTTGGTCAATTGCTCATGAGAAGAGATGAAGTATGGTCACTGATTATACCACATGCATTTCCCAAATCATTCTCTAGTTCAAAACTACTCCTATATATACTACTCTTCTGATCTTCTAGTTGGCTCTTCAAGTCTTGGATATGGGCCTTTGGATCTTGAGTTGAAGCAGTTTGGAATCTTTAGTGGGCTCAGCTTTACTTGCAGAGAAAGTGTGAAGTAGGCATGGACTTTGGCTAGGACATTAGTGGCGTTAACGTTAAGTGAAAATGTGAGTTCGAGAACATTAGTGATGATCACCTTTTGCACTAACGTTCCTAGCCGAAGATGAGTTACGTTAACTTCAACGTTAGTGGCACTAACGTGACCACTAACGTTGCCTCTTGGTCCATCGCGAGCGTTATTGGCGTTTACCTTTGCCAATAACGTTGCCTTTAGCCCCTTTTTTTCACGTTAGAGTCCACGTTAGTATAACTAACGTGGCTCTTAACGTGGGCATGCCTTAGCCTCGAGAGCGTTAGTGATACTTACCTTTGTCACTAACGCTCCAAACGCCCCTTCTCATGTTAGTGCCCCACGTTAATTGTCTTAACGTGGCCACTAATGTGGCGGTAATTGCCATCTCCAACGTTAGTGACAAGGTGAGTGTCACTTACTTTGGCTCATCAATTCTTTCCTCCACGTTAGCTTCCACGTTAATGCACTTAACGTGGTTACTAACATGGCTAATAGTGGCTTAGTCCAACGTTAGTGACAAAAGTGAGTGTCACTAACGTTGGCGATTCCTTGCTCCTTCCACGTTAGAGTTCACATTAACCAAGTTAACGTGGCTCTTAACGTAGCCAATATGGGCTTAGTCCAACGTTAGTGACAAAGGTGAGTGTCACTAACGTTGGCATTATCTTCCTCTTCCACGTTAGAGTTCACGTTAACTGAGTTAACGTGACTCTTAACGTGGCCAATTGCCCTTTTGGAGCATTAGTGGCACTTACTTTTACCACTAACGCTTGGAGCTTCCTTTTCTTCCACGTTAACTACCACGATTAACGTGGGCTGTCTTCGAAGACATTATTGGTGATTACTTTTCTCATTAACGTTGCAAGCTAGCTCCCATTCCACGTTAGTGGTCATGTTAGTTAGACTAACGTGGCTAGTAACGTGGCTTTTCCTTGCTTCCTTTGACCTGAAATCAAGCAAATAAAGTGCATCAAAGCTCAAATCTAAGTTATGAGTCATGCATCTTCCAATTTGTCATTAAATTCATGCATAATTCTCATGAAATCATATAAAATTTACAATGTTTGCTTGAATCAAGATGTAAGTGAAATTCTACCCAAAACTTGCTTATTTTCTAAGAAAATGCATGAAACTACATTAAAACAGTAAAGAAAAGGTCAGTGAAACTGGCCAAAATGCCCTGGCATCACAACACCAAACTTAAAGCTTGCTTGTCCCTAAGCAAGTACTGGAACAAGAGAATGATGAATGAAATGACAAGAGAAATGAATCATTATTGTGGAAGTCATGTCCTTGGTTTTATGGGGTTTCATGCATAGCGACTTAGGTTCATTCCTTTACTGGCTTTCAGACCTTTATCATGTCCTGGAGTACTCACTTGATTGCACCTTTTTAGACTTTTATTGGTTGACCCCTTTGTCTTTTCAAGGTTTATTGCATCCTTAGGCTAACTGCTCTGTGAGGGGTGACTCTTTAAAATAAGCTTTCAGCCAACACTCCCGAACCAGTTGGTTCAGAGTGCTAGGTGTTGAGACACCCCTAAGGACTTACTTCCTCAAGTCTCTCTCCCCCATACATGCACACCACAGGCACATGGTTTGTTATTTTCTTTCCTTGAGGCCTTGGTGTCCAGTACCTCTTTGGGTTGCTAAATGTTCTGTAGCAAGGTTGCTCTTGATAGTAGATTTTCAGTTGATAATCCCGGGTTAGTTAACCCAAGTTACCAAGTGATGAAGCACTCCTAAGAACTTATTCATCCAAGCAGATCCTTGGTACAAGAGCACCACAGACACATCCCTCAAGATTCAAGCCCTTGGTGCCTAGCCTTATTCTTTATTACTTTTCTTTCTTTTTCAACTCTTATTGTTCTTTTCCTTTTTCTTATTAGGATCTTGTTATTTAGCTAGTCTCATGGGGTGTGTTTCAAGCATATGACTTCAGGACAGATAGTTGCCTTCCTACCTTGTTGGTGAACCAACTTAGCTAAGTAATTACTACACCACAAGCTTAAGAACCTACTCCACAATTGATCATCACTCTGGTCTTTCATAACATCTCTTTTTATTTGGCTTAAAAGGACAGGCATACAATAAGCGAGATGAAAATGCAGCCGTGCCATTAGACTAGCAAGCATAGACCTAGGCAATGCAAACTTAAAGACAGAATTAAAAATTCCTAAGCTACTATGGAAGCATGTTCTATCTCATACATGATTTTTCTTATTTAAAACTTGAAAAAGATGGGATAATGAGGGAACTCCACCACCTTTTACTCATGGGGTTGCTCATGCTCTCCCTCTTGTTTGTCCTCTTTGTGTCCACTTGTGTTTCCTTGCATTCGTGCCAGTCTAGCCTTTTTCCAATCCTCAAGTGCCTTCCTTACTGATTCATGACTCTTTTCTACCCTCTCTCTTTCTTCTCGCGCTAATTCATCCTTCACTTCTTCATAGCTTGTGATTCCAGGATGCAGTATAGGCAGTTGTCCGACTAAGTAGCCGAGCCTGGCCTGAGTGTTCACATGATGTCCAGTCTGGTTCATGTAAACTCCTTCTGAAAACGCCCTGTATTCGTCGAAGAGTTCTGCCTATTCTAATTGTTTCTGATGCATTTCATGTATGTATGCGCCTTGATGTGCTTGGATGTTGATTAGCTTTTGGATGGCCTCTTGTTGTTGATCCTGCCTTTGTTCCAACATGTGGAAGGATTCACCCCATTGTTTCTTTTGTTCCAATTGCTGCTCCATCATCTGCTTTTGCCACTCCCCCTGTTGATTCGCCCATCTAGAGAATGATTCTTCTTGGCGATCCATCATTTGTAGTTGGAGCTCCTTCTGTTCCTCTTGATTCTTCCAATATTGCCTAGATAAGCCATCAATGGCTTCTTGTAATTGGTTCATGTTCAAGGTGGCTGCGGCTTGCTCCTCTGGATTTTGCCCTTCTACAGCTTGATGGGCTACTCTCTTTCTTATCCTTCGTTGAGGTAGGGGAGATGCAACAGCATGCATACGCCGGACAGTAATTGGGATACCAACTTTTATCCATTCGGGGTTTTCATCTTCTAACACCACCCCAGCCCTGTTGCACAGGCAAAAAATGGTGCTGGGATAGCCTAACCTTCCTCCAGAATCACTTTTCTCAACCATCTTCCTAATGCCTTGGGCTATGAGTTCATGCACCTTGATCTCTCCCCCTTTAAGTATACATTGCACCATTATTGCTCTCTTAAGATTCACCTCTGAATTGTTTCCGGCAGGGAGGATGGATCTCCTTACAATTTTGAACCACCCCTTTGCTTCAGGATTGAGATCACCTCTTTTAATAAATTTGGGCTTTCCATTGGGATCTCTCACCCAGTCCGCTCCCTGTACGCAGATATCTTTCACAATCTGGTCATAATTAGGGCTACCATCTATTCGAGATTGATAGCTCTCTTCCTCAAATGGTATGGTTCATAGCTTCAACACCCTCATGATGTTCATGGGACTAAAATCCATCGTTACTCCTCTCACAAAGCTTATATAAGATTTCTCTTTCCTATCATACCTTACTGCATTTGCGTAGAACTCTCTCACGAGCGTTGCATTTATTCTTGCGGTGACTGGATCGGTGAGGAGCTCCCATCTTCTCTTTTCTACGTTCTTTATGATTTCGGGGCACTCAGTTTTCTTGACTTGAAAGCCTAGCTCATATATGATCTCCTTATCAGCCATCCATCCAAATTGAAGTGCATGGTGAAAGGTTCTAAATTTCTTTTCATCAAAAGGGCGTTGCTCCATAGGCTCCTTCCCCTTTCTTCTTTTAGAGCTTGATGATGCCATGAGTGACTTTTTGAGAAGTGAAGGTGTTGGGGTCAGTGATGGATTTGGCTGGTTAAGATAGAGTATAGTGAAGGGAGTGAGGAAGAGTATTTTTGGAGGGGTGAAGTACAAAGAGTGGGAATTGGAATGTGAAAGGGTATGGAATAAGAACCACTTTATATAGGGAGATGGTGAGTGAATGAGAGGTGTGGATTGATGGAGTGGTTGTGTAATGAACGGATGGGGTTTAGTATGGGATGGGCACAAGGATCATCAACTTTATGGAGGGGGGTTGGTTTGCTTTCCAAGCGTGTCACTCTTCAAATGTTGCATGGCAACATTTCCCAATGCATCACCCTTGAAAACACGTGTATAGTACTTCTCCTTTTGTGGTGGCCGAATCATCCTTCTTCAATTGTCCCATCAATTCTCCTACAAATAAAGGGATGTGATTAATGAATTTATGGAAAGTGGTGGCAAAATTTAAAAAAAAAAGAAAGAGTAACTACTTTTTAAAATTTTTGTTGTTAACTGACTAAGTGCTATTCATAAGTACAAACCAACTGACTAATTGATTGTCCATGTATGCAACATTGGTGACACCAAACTTAGTTTGTGGCCATGTGGAGTAAAAGGATTTGTTCAAGGTTCTAAGAGTGACATGATATGAATTGCATTCATGTTCTCTTAGTGTGCCTTGAACACCAAACTTGTTCTTCACTATATGTTACATAAAAAGATTCATTCAAGTATATGTCAGAGTTGATTTAGACTTCATGAACTTTGCATTATTAACTACTTTTTAAAAACATGTAAAACATGGGTTGCCTCCCATGAAGCGCTTCTTTAGCGTCACTAGCTTGACATTCTGCCCTTTGTCAGGGTGGTTGGTAATGCTTCAGATCTTCCCCTCTTGCAGTAAATCTATCTCCATTGGCTTCATCAAGGATCTCTACATGTTCTAGGGAGAGAACTTTGTTGATGGTAAAAACCTTAGGTAGCTGAGATGGGGTGGTGGGGAGATGAGGTGGGATATCCATGAAGTAAGCTGAGATCACTTTATCCCCTAGAGAGAAATCCTCTGTAGGGATCTTCTTGTTCCTCCATCTCCTTGGTGCCTTCTTCTTTGTTTCTTTTGCTGTTGCCCTGCTCTTTGTGGTCTCTTTTCCTAGGGAGGTTTTATTGCTGGTCTCATATAATTCTGGTGGTTTAGGTTCCTCCTGATCTTCCTTGGGCTGTGACAGCTGCTGATTATCTTGTTCATCAACCAAAGGAATTCCCTGTGCTTCAATGCTTGTTTCTTCCACCAGTGCTTTGTCGTGCTCTTTCCTTGGTTCCTTGCTTTCCTGATCTGTTTTTTGTGAGGGTTTGAAGACATTGAATGCGAGTTGTTTGTCATGTATCCTCAATATTAGCTCTCCTCGCTCCACATCTATGAGCGCTCTGGCTGTAGCTAGGAATGGTCTTCCCAATATGATTGGGTGAAGGTGACTCTCTTCCATTTCCAATATGACAAAGTCTGTTGGAAGGAAGTAGTTCCCAACCTTTACCAACACGTTTTCCACCACTCCTACTGCTTGTTTTTGAGTTTTGTCAGCCAGCCTGATGACTACGTCTGTGGGCATTAGCTCATTGATCTGTAGCTTCTTCATAAGGGATAAAGGCATTAAGTTGATGCTTGCTCCCAGATCACAGAGTCCTTTGTCAAACATTGTTTCTCCTATGGCACAGGGGATGTGAAAACTCCCTGGGTCCTTCCTTTTTGTAGGCAACTCTGGTTGAATGAGAGCACTACACTCCTTATTCATCCCTATTGTTTGCCCTCCCTTGAGTGAGCTTTTCCTTGTCAGCAACTCTTTCATATACTTAATGTATGAGGGCATTTGTTGGAGAGCCTTGATGAATGGTATGTTCACATGGAGAGATGCAAATATGTCAAGGAACTTTGAGTATATTCTCTTTTCTACACCACCCTTGAGTCTTTGGGGAAAAGGTACATAGAGCCTCAGCCGCTCCTTCTGTATAATTTTGGTTTCTTGGTGATCCTCTTCATGTTTCTTTGCTGATGTGTCTCCAGGTTGTTCTAATGGTTTGTTCGGCTCTTCCTTAGTCCTTTGATCCCTTGTAGTGACCATCTTGCAGTCTTCCCATCTTACTTTCTTTGCTTCACCTCTCGAGTTTTTCTTTGTGTCACTTGGGAAGCTATCAGTAGGTTTGGGAATCTTCTTAGAGAGGTATCCCACTTGAAATTCTAGCCTCTGAATGGTGTCTCCCTGGTTTTTGAGATTAGCTCACACGTCCTCTTTGAACACCTTGTTATCTTGGATTTCGTTACATATGCCTTCAAGTAGAGTTTCAATCCTTGATAGTCTTTCTTCCGATGATGATGAGTTGAGATTGGAAGGATGAGAAGGGCCATTTTGGCTTTGGTATGGATGTTGAGGTCTGTTGTTAAGTGGGTGCTGATATGATCTCTGTGTGGAATGTTGGTAAGCCGCATGGTTGTTGGGGTTGTGACGTCTCTGATCTTGGCCTTGGTCTTGTTGGTTTCCCCATCCAAAGTTTGGGTGGTTCCTCTAACCAGGATTATACGTTTTGGAGTTTGGGTCATGGTTCTGCCTTGGTGAATTTCTAATGTAGTGGGCTTGCTCCTGACTACCCTCTGCCTCTTCATTCACTCCTTCTTGAGCTGCTGTTGAGGTGGTGATTACTGCTACTTGATTCCTCTCCATCTTCTTGGTAAGGTCAGCCAGCTGCTTGGTGATCATCTTGTTTTGAGCTAGCAGTGCATCCACGTTGTTCAGCTCCATCACTCCTCTAGTGTTGCCTCTTTCAGAAGCATAGAAGTAGTCATTCTCAGCTACAGTCTCAATGACATCTATGGCTTCTTCAATGGTCTCCTTCTTGTTCAGAGATCCCCTGGATGAGTTGTCTACTTCCTTCTTTGATTCATAAGAAAGACCTTCATAGAAAATGTGTAGTTGTACCCATTCATTGAACATATCTGGCGGGCACCTTCTTGTCAGATCCTTAAACCTCTCCCATGCTTCATAGAGAGTCTCACCATCTTGTTGCCTGAAAGTTTGAACCTCAGCTCTCAACCTGTTGATTCTTTGAGGAGGATAGAATCTTGCCAAGAATTTGTTCACCACATCTTCCCAGGTTGTTAAGCTTTCCTTCGGGAAGGATTCCAGCCATTTAGATGCCTTGTCCTTGAGTGAGAAGGGGAATAGAAGTAGTCTGTAAGTGTCAGGATGAACACCACTAGACTTCACAGTGTCACATATCCTCAGAAAGGTGGTTAGATGCTGATTGGGAACTTCTTGAACACTTCCTCCGAATGAACAGTTGTTCTGAACAAGGGTGATGAGCTGTGGCTTTAGTTCAAAGTTGTTGGCATGTATGGTTGGCTTTTGGATTCTACTTCCACAGTTTCCTGGGTTTGGATTGATGTAGGATCCCAGAACTCTTCTCTCTTGCCCAGCATGATGCACTGGGCCTTCTCTGCCATGGTTTTGAGCCTCTTCTTTATGATGGTTCTCTATATTCTCATCCATGTCTAGTTCAAAATACTCCTCTTCTTCCTCCGTACCAACTACTCTCTTTCCTCTTGCTTCCCTCCTTAATCTAAGGAAGGTCCTCTCAGGTTCAGAATCAAAGGAAGTTGAAGTCCCGCTTCTTCTACCTGTCATACAACCAACAAGGCAAAAGCAAGAAGGGGGTAGATGCAGAGAGTATTCTTGTTAGAAATGCTGTTAGTGTGAGTGGTGTAATATATCAAACAGTTAGTGGGTTAGTGAATTGAATTGTAAAAAAAAAAATGTGCAGATAACACCACAAACGGGTAAAGGGTAAAGGGAAGGAAATAACTAAAACTGAAAGTAAATTACTCAAATGAAATTAAACAAAATTAAAAAATGCTCAATCTAGTTATCCACCAATTTAATCATTGTTGATATAAAATCAATCCCCGACAACGGCGCCATAAACTTGATGCACGGAAAACTTGTCTCTCAACAATTTCCCTCGACAAGTATACCGAATTGTCGTCAAGTAAAAACTCACAATAGAGTGAGGTCGAATCCCACAGGGATTGATTGGTCAATCAACTTTAATTAGAGGAATATTCTAGTTGAGCTAAGTAGAATTTGATGTGAGAGTTGCAGGAAATTAAATGGCAGAAAGTAAATAGCAGAAAATGTAAATGCTGGAAATAAAGAGCTGAATATAAATGACGAAAAGTAAAGTGCAGAATCTTAAATGGAGAATGGGGAATGGGGAATTTAGCATGAAAGTAAATTACAGAAATTAAAGAGAATGGGTAAGATCGGAAATGGGGGATTCATTGGGCTTAAGAGATGTTGCATTCTCCGGATCAAGTTCATTTTCTTCTCTTCCTCAATCAATGCATTCATTGATATCCTTGGCAATCTTAAGTGATTAAATTCCAATTCCTTGGTAATTCAATCTCTCAAATCTTGATCAATAGCCAATTCCTTGGTCTAATATGTAAAATTATATAGAGAGTAGTCCTCTCAATCCCAAAAGCTCTTCTCTAGTTCAAAACTACTCCTATATATACTACTCTTCTGATATTCTAGTTGGCTCTTCAAGTCTTGGATATGGGCCTTTAGATCTTGAGTTGAAGCAGTTTGGAATCTTCAGTGGGCTCAGCTTTACTTGCAGAGAAAGTGTGAAGTAGGCATGGACTTGGCTAGGACGTTAGTGGCGTTAACGTTAAGTGAAAATGTGGGTTCGAGAACGTTAGTGACGATCACCTTTTGCACTAACGTTCCTAGCCCAAGATGAGTTACATTAACTTCAACTTTAGTGGCACTAACGTGACCACTAACGTTGCCTCTTGATCCATCGTGAGCGTTATTGGCGTTTACCTTTGCCAATAACGTTGCCCTTGGCCCCTTCTTCCCTACGTTAGAGTCCACGTTAGTGTAGCTAACGTGACTCTTAACGTTGGTATGCCTCAACTTCGAGAGCGTTAGTGACACTTACCTTTGTCACTAACGCTCCAAACACCCTTCTTCCCACGTTAGAGTTCACGTTACTTAGGTTAACGTGACTTCTAACGTGGTAGTGATAGCCATCTCCAACGTTAGTGACAAAGGTGAGTGTCACTAACGTTGGCTCATCATTCCTTTCCTCCACGTTAGCTTCCACGTTAATGCACTTAACGTGGTAACTAACGTGGCT
>NC_029794.2:64383019-64395918 GCF_000816755.2 Arachis ipaensis
TTAACTGAGTTAATGTGACTCTTAACGTGGCCAATTTCCTTTTTGGAGCGTTAGTGGCACTTACTTTTACCACTAACGCTTGGAGCTTCCTTTTCTTCCACGTTAACTACCACGTTAATGTAGTTAACGTGGTAATTAACGTGGGCTATGATGGCTTCGAAGACGTTATTGGCGATTACTTTTCTCATTAACGTTGCAAGCTAGCTCCCATTCCACGTTAGTGGTCACGTTAGTTAGACTAACGTGGCTACTAACGTGGCTTTTCCTTGCTTCCTTTGTCCTGAAATCAAGCAAATAAAGTGCATCAAAGCTCTAATCCAAGTTATGAGTCATGCATCATCCAATTTGTCATTAAATTCATGCATAATTCTCATGAAATCATATAAAATTCATAATGTTTGCTTGAATCAAGATGTAAGTAAAATTCTACCCAAAACTTGCTTATTTCCTAAGAAAATGCATGAAACTACCCTAAAACAGTAAAGAAAAGGTCAGTGAAACTGGCCAAAATGTCCTGGCATCAGGAGTAAATTTCACTCTTGGCTTGGGGGTTGGGCAATCGGAGACACTTGAATTGTCAAAGTCTTTTGTGATTGATAATTGGAAGTTGCTAGTTGATTTGAATGCCACTAAAGCTAGTCTTTCTTTAGGATTTGACTAGGACTTGTGGACTCAAGTTGATTGTATCCACTTGACTTTCTTTCATAGTTAGAGATTAACTAAGTGGAGCAATGGCCAATTCTTGTTACAATTGATGGAGGCAATGATGATAGGAATTTCAATTCTCACCCCTAGCAATGGATTTTTACTTTGATTGATTATCATTCTCTATTGTTTGTTTAATTTCTTAGTTTCCTTATTCCAATTGTTAATTGTTCATCACTTTAGTTTCATGTTCATTTACTTTTCTTTTATTCAACTCCAAAATACCAAGAGAACTCCTAACCAATGACGTACATCTTAGGGCAACTCCTAGGAAGAACGACCCGGGATTCTACTCCCAGTTATTATTTTTTATTGTTATGAGACATTTTCTAAATTTGGTGCGGGAAATCTTGTTGGTTTAGACTATACTCACGATGGAATTTTATTGGTAAATTCTATACAGACAAATATCTCACATCACAAACAATAAGATAGAATTGAAGAATTAACAACCAAATTTATAGAAGTAAAATACAAATTATATCTAATTACTAACCATCTCAAAAGCGCTCCAATTACGTTCACATCCAGATGAGCTATATATCAAATTCAAGACACGAAATCGCAAATTGTTGAAGCTCTGGAGCTGGAGTTTTGGTATAAATTGCATTTTGAGCTACTTTACTACCAAAAAAATCTTTTCGAGTCTTAAATCTTCAAGTTGAATATCCATCTTAGTGATTAAATCTAGATTTCCTATCATCCTTTCCATACAAGCATAAAACTGCTTCTTAAGCTCATAAGTAATTTTAAAACCAGACCTATAATGAATTTGAGGATTCAAATAATAGCCGTAGCATGCAATGGCCTATGAAGTTGGTTGCCCCATCTTGCATCAATAATATCCCAAATAAGTATATAACTAAAACATAAAAAAAATTAATAAATTAGTTACAAAATAAAAAATACTTTCAGAATTGAATTTGAATCTGATTCCAAATTCATGGTGTTTCCCCTACCTTGTGGTATTGCATTTTAACTTTGTTCCTTTCTTTTTCCCATACATTATTATTTTTATTATTAACCTATTCATGAATAGTTTTCTAGCCGTTCAAACAAGGCTGCTATATGCCACACAATCACACACCATTCATTCTTCAAAAATTTCAACTCTCTCTGAATTGTACTTTTCTACCTCTACCGTTATTACATTTTAAAATTACACTTCACACAGTTACACGTATTGTTCAACATTATGTACATCTCTTATGCATTAATTAAAAAAAATTAGACACTTTATCTTGTCTCAACTCCTTAAAATGCATCTCGTATTTTCTCATTTGCACTTTTCATTTCTTCATAAATAAATCCCATTGCCGGCTTTTCTTCTGAATCCACCATACGAAGCACATGAAGAAGAGGGTAGGCATCCCTCAAGCAAATTATCACTTCTTTTCAAAACATCTTATCCAACACTATACTTGCAATTATCTTTCCATCTTTTGTCTTTGCAAATTTACTAGAAATCCATTGATTAGAAAGAAACATTCTTATTAAGGAATCTTTTTCTCCGTTAAGACATCCCAAAGTAAGGTAAGAAGTTGCAAAATGGGTCATACCCAGCCTCACCAAATCTTTTTCCTTAGTGTGGATGTGTCGTAGTACAATGATGGAGAAAAATCGTCGATAAAGAATTTCACAAAATAATCGCATTGCAAGTATAGATCTAAACCAACAATTAAACTTCAATCAAATGTAATTTGTTTGTCACTAAAGCAAACCCAATAAAAATAACCGAAGTATTAAACCTCGGGTCGTCTCTCAAGGAATTGCAGGGAAGTGTACTTATAATTGGTTATGGAATTTTATATTTTTGGGTTTTGAAATAAGGAACAAGTAATGTAAATGACAAGGAAATAAAATAACAATTAAGAAAGTCTTAGCAAGGATTGATGATTGGAATTCCTATCCCCATTATCATAGTCACTTGTAATGGTAATTGCCTTTTACTATCACTTAGTTAACCTCTAACGATTGAAGGTAAGTCAAGTGAGCAAATCAACTTGAGTTCACAAGTCCTAATCAAGGACTAGAGTTAGTAAAGCTCAAGCCAACTAGCAAGTTTCAATCACCAAGCAACAAGAGACTTTGATAATTCACGAGTCTCCAATTTACTCAATCTAAGCTAAGAACATAAAAAGATAATTTAAAATCCAACCAAGCATTTTATCAAAACTTGATGGGCACAAAATAAAAGCATAGGAAATTAACAAGGAATAGTAAAACCTAAGACTAACAATTGCAAACATTCAATAATAACAAACGAAGAAAGGAACAATAAATATGAAATACCTCAATTCGCATTAAAAAGAGAATTCAAATCTAACATGAGAATTCATAAACCAAATGGCAACATAAAGTAATGAACAAGGGAAATAAATAAACTGGAATGCTAGAAGAATTAAAAGTAGAAGAGAAACTAAATTGAAATAAGATAGAATTCAGAAATTGAAAAGGAATAAAACTAAGAACCTAAAATTATGTGAATGAATGTTGTCTGTATGTTTTCCCCACTCTGCAGCCTTTATTATGTGTTTTCGGGCATGGAACTGGGCCAAAAGGAGCCCAGAAAATACCCCTAGCATTTTCTGGTACGTGCAGCACGTGGCTTTGTCACGTGTACGCGTCACTGAACTTTTGCAAGGTCATGCATACGCGTCGCATAACGTATTGGCAACTATGGCAAATTGCATATCATTTTGAAGCCCCGGATGTTAGCTTTCTAACGCAACTGGAACCGCCTCATTCGGACCTCTTTAGCTCAAGTTATGATCGATTTAGTACAAAGAGGTCAGGCTTGACAGCTTAGCAATTCCTTCAATTTCTTGTATTCCTTCCACTTTTGCATGCTTCCTTTCCATCCTTTAAGCCATTCCTGCCCTATAAATCCTGAAAACACTTAACAAACAAATCACGGCATCGAATGGTAATAAGAAAGGATTAAAACTAGCAAATTTAAGGCTAAAGAAGCATGTTTTCAATCATAGCACAAAATTAGGAAGGAAAATGTAAAACATGCGAATTATACGAATAAGTGTGAGTTTAGTGGATAAAATCCACTAAATTAAGCACAAGATAAACCCTAAAAATGGGATTTATCAATCTCCCCACACTTAAACACTAGCATGTCCTCATGCTAAGCTCAAAAGAACCAAAAGCGTGAAGAGAAATGGTTGAAAGTATGAAATACAACCTATCTATATGAATGCAACTAAATGCAAAATGCTTTTACCTACTTGGTTAAAAGTAAACAAATCCTTCAAGAAGAAATATGAAATGGATCTCACTAATTCAAATCATAAAATAAGGTACAAGTACTTGTAAAAGAAGATAGCTCATGAAAGCCAGGAACAAGGAATTGAGCATCGAACCCTCACTGGAAGTGTATACACTCTAATTACTCAAGTGTTTAAGGTTCGGTTCTCTCAATTCTCTACCAACCTTGCTTTCTAAGACTTGCTCTTCTTCTACCAATCGACAGAAATTTAATGCACAAATACACATATCAAGAGGTCTTTTAAGGGTTGTAATGGGGTTAAGGTCAAGGTAGGATTATATTTGGTCAAGTGGACAATCCATGTAATCATAATATAAAGCCTAACTACCCATTAACTATGTTTTGCCACATATTCATGCATTCCAATTTGAGTACAACTCGTATGCATTGCTATCACCATTTACTTTGAGGCATTTTGCCCCTTTTTATTATTTGCACTTTTTTTTGCTTCTTTTCTTTTTTTCTCTCTTTTTTCTTTTTATTTTTCTTTTCTTTTCTTTTGCTTTTCTCAGTGCACATGATTACATTGTTTAATGCAATAATATGTGTTCAACTATTGTTTTTCGTATTTTCACAGGAATATACAACACCCAATTCTCAAGCCAAATATTGGCAAACCAACTTCCCCACACTTAAATCATGAATGGTCTCACTAGTCTAAGCTAATAAAGGATTCAAATTAAGGACATTATTGTTTTTCACTTAGAGTTAGTGATGAGCTAGAGTAAAGAATAAATGGGATAAGTGATAGTGAGTGAGGCTAAGATCAATTCGCATGTGGGTTAGGAACTCGGTTATCCAAAGAAAACGGATTTAACGTTGCAAGTATAGTCCCAACTCGACGAATTGGCCCCTCGGATCAAATTGGAAATTCACAAGATATGTCACAAGCAAAACCAAATTAACCGAGAGTATTAGACTCCCGAGTCTTCTCCCTAGTAGCACTTTAGAACAACGAGTGTGTAATTCCGGTTGTAGTGATCAATGGGTTGTGAATGAAGAAATTAACATATAAAGCAATAAAAGAACATACAAAATTTTAATGATTGAACTAATTAAGATATTAAAGAACCGACTATGTAATATAAACAAGTAAAGTATAAAAGAAATTAACATATAAAGGTATAAAAGATTGAAAGCATCAAAAAGGAGTCTTGGCTTGGAGTGAGCTAAGGGTCCTTTCCTTGTTGGAACCACAACTATGATAATTATAATGGATTAATCTCACTTGATCAACCCTCACATTGGAAAGTAAGTTAAATGAGCATAAGTGTCCTTAACCCACAAATCCTAACTTGCTTGCTAATTACCTTAGCAACAAATTAGCGTTAGTGGGAACAAGAACAATTAACAACCCAAGAATTGAAACTAAATGTTGGACATTCCAACTCTAGGAGCCTACTTGCTCACTTTACCCAAGCCAAGAACCAACAATTTAGCCTAAAACCATGTTTGACATTTTGTCAAACACTTTGTGGACAAAAAGCTTAAACATGAGAAAAATGAGTAAAGACTTAAAACTAAAAGCAACAATTGATCTCAATCAACAAAGATAATACAAGAGAGCATATAATCAACATCCAACATCAAATTCATCAACAAGAAATTGAAATTGCAAGAGAAAAGCAAAATTGAACTATAACTTGAATTAGAAGAAAGAGTAATGACAATGTAACTATAAAGAGTAATAACAAGAAATTACTTACAATGAGAGCTTGCAAAATCCAAGATCAAAAATGGAAATGGCACTTTAATGTAAAACCCTAATATAAACCCTAATAGAGATGATGAAAAACTTAGAGAAAAACTAAACTAAAACTCCCTACTACTACTCCTAAACTATACTAAATGATATGGTATGTTATGGCTTCATTCTCCCCTCCAATATGAGCTAGAAGACTTCAGAAATGGGCCTCCAAAGCCCTCAAATCGCGAGACACATGCTATTTTAATGAAGTCATGTGCAGACACCTGTGCGTACGCACAGACGCGTGTGTCCGCACACTTCGCGAGAAATCCAGGCCTGTGCATACGTACATGCAGTTGTGCGCACGCACACTAGGCGATGCATGGCTGGACCCGCGACGTGCTAGCTGCACTCCACGCGCTCTGCTTGGATGCCTGTGCGTACGCACAGGTAGCTGTGCGCACGCACACGTCTCTGAGCTCACTCCTTTGATTTCTCTTGCTTCCTCCTCTTTGCATACTCTTCTTCCATTTTCTCCAATCCATTCCTACCTTACATACTTGAAAGCACTCACCAACAACATCAAGGCATCGAATGGAAGGAAAATAGAATAAAATAGATTAAATTAAGTATAAAAGAGCATATTTTCATGATCAAGCACAAATTGGGAGGAGAGATCAAAAGCATGCTATTCAAGGGAATAAGTGTGAGTGTATGTGATGAAAATCCATTCAATTTTAACCAAAAATCATCATCAAATTTGGATTCATCAATTCCCCCACACTTAACCACTAGCATGTCCTCATTCTAAACACACAAAGGAGATAGATGAAAGGGAAAACGACTTATGCTATACACTACTTAAATTGCATGCAGCTATCCTAAGGCTAATCTCTAATATGTACTACGTTGAGAGTTAGAAACAAACTATGAAATTCCAATCCATCACAAGAAAATTTTAGGGTCAATGCAAAGGATTCATGCATTAAGATCAATGTCCAAAGAATTGAATTGAAGTTATCAAAACTATCCAATCAAACAACTTGCAAGAAGACATGATATGAGGTGTAAAAACATAGAATTGAGCGATCGAATCCCTCACTAGATGCGTATCCACTCAATTTGCTCAGTGTTTAGGGTTTAACCACTCAATTCTCCTTTTATCATACTTTTCAAAGATTTGCAATTCATCTAACAATCAACTAGTATTTAATGCATGAATAACAAGTATCATGAAGTCTTTAGAGGGATGTAATGGGGCTAGGGTTTAGGTAGGATGATTTATGGTTCAGTGGACTTAAAGAATTAGTACTTTGATTAGCTTGAATGTTCACCTAATCCTACATCACCTATATACACATAACAATGCAACCTTCCCACCCATTTCCTTTTTATATCTCATCTTACTCATGCATTTTCTTTTCAAACATGGCATATGCATCCTTTATTTACGCTTTTTATTCATACTTTGTTATGCACAAGGTTTTTTTTTTAATATTAAACTATGAATGCATATGTTTCAATTAATGAAATGCATGAGCATTACCTAATTGCCCAAAAGATTTTTTTGACAAAGAATTCATGCCTTTATCACCAATGCCTCCTAAATTTCCTCCACACATAGAATTTACACACTAATCCACCCAAGCTAATCAAGGAATAATTCAAGGACATCAATGGTTTTTCGCTTAAGGGGAGTAAATGTAAGGGTTGGCCATATAGGTTAGTGAGTTTATCATCAAAGACGGCCTCAATCATGCTAAATGCATCCAAACACAAATACAGGACATAAAGAATCATGCAAATCAAAGATCACAATAAAAAAGGAGTATAATCGCACACAAGAACAACATTATGGTTGAAAAATGCAACCATCTATTAAAGCTCAAATCTCACAAGGTATGTTGTTCGAGCTCCTTTTTCCATGTTCTACAAGCAAAATGCTCCAAGCAAGTTGGTAAAACAATTTTTTCTCAATTCAATCAATGGTATGCCCTTAGAAAATAATTTCATGGGAATTCCTTGGTGTTTCACCACTTATTCATCATATCATGCAAAATGCAAATATTAACTACTAAATATCCAAAAACGATTAGAGAAATATTCACAACAAACTAAACATGATGCAATAGAAAAACTACTCAAAATGAAGAAAAAGTACTACAAGAAACATTTCAAAGTGTCTTTAAGAGAGAAACTTTTACCCCCTTTGAAGTCATCGATCCTTCCCCACACTTAAATTGTGCATGGTCCTCCGTGCATGCTCATGATCCGGGAGGATGAAGAGGGGGCCACCTTCAGCTGGTGGACTCAGAAATGGGATGGCCAACCGCATCAAGCTCCTCCCCAGCTAGCTCAGATGAAGCTGTAGGAATTGGGCCGGGGTCTCTTACTTCTAATCTCGCCGCTATCCACTCAAAATGTTTGTGCTCCAAATGCTCCATGTGATGGATATCGTGCAAGATATCGTGGAATAGATCCGGAAGAGGACGGAAAAAAGGTAAAGCAGTCGATAGGGTTGGTGGACTTAATGGTGGTGCTATGGGTGCCTTCCTCTTGGAGGGAGTTGTTTTTGTTGATCTTTCCAAATCTCCCCTCGGAATGAACTTGTGGCCTATAGGAAACTCAAGCATTGTATCCATTGGTTGCCTCTCTACCTCCGCTGCATTTGCTAAACGCATCACGATCAATGAAAATGGAATGCTGACATTCTTCTTGTCAATTAATTTCCAAATCGATTTGCGCAATAAGGGTAAGATGGCTATATGCTTCCCTTGCATAATAGTCCAAAGTAGCAAAGCAGTTTTAAACCTCACATGGGTAGTATGGGTGCTCGGGATGATGTAGTCTGCCACAATCTGATACCATATATGAGCTTCAGCATTCAAATCAGAGTATACAATACTAGTGGGAACAGAATTCTTCTCTTTGCTATACTCCCAAGAAGCACCAGGACGGCCTATTTTCTCAAGAATGGGAGTCAGAGATATTCTTCCTTCGAAGACATCCTCCTTTATCTTGGAGTATCCATCTTTCTCAAATGGAATGTGGGGGATGTTCAAGATAGTTTTCAGAGCTTGATTGGAGGTATCCAACATCTTATCCCGGAGGAAGACTGACTCTATTTCCCAAGCTTAGTAGTTTGCATAGAATTCCCGCACCATAGTCTCATTGACTTCAATGGGTTCTCGCTCGAGAAACTCCCAATGAAGTGAGGCAATCCTTTGGTGAATAATTGTCTTGTATTGGCTTGGAGCCTTCAACGGCTGCTCCCAATGGATTTTATGTTTCTCAATGGCCTCATATTGAGAGTCGGCTCTTCGGTTAACCAAGGTATCCGGTTTATCACCGCGGCAATTCCACCAAATATCAGGAGAGCAAGCGGTAGTTTTCTCAACCGGTGAAGAAGCCGGTGCCTTACCCTTCTTTCTCATCCTGAAAATACAAACAAAAGAATTTCGAGATCATAGGGCAACATTAAAGTAAATATCATTGAGAAAGCATTAATAACTTTAAAAGAAGCTTATATAAATGGTGTGATTTACAAAAACATGGTGTATATATTCCAATAATGCGCGGTTGGAATACACACACCGGCCAATCATTACGGCAATCACACCCTTAAGCAATTAACAACTCGAAGCTTTAAGAAAGCACCAAAAGGAAATTAGCAATTGTTCATTCTCAAGAAGTGGTAATCACACATACAATAGTCTTAATTTGAGTGCGAAAGATGTTTGATCAAGACATCAACTAAGGTTGAGCCATTGTACAGGGATTACCATATAAAAAATTTTGATGAACAATGACAAATGAATTCATACCACACAATGAATTTGAAACCAAGAATTGCACATGAACAAACAAGGAAATGCATTGGTGAATTTACTTAACAACCATCAAAAGTCATAATAGACGTTGCACAATTCATACAGTATGCCTAACAAGAGATAAATCGAACACATATGATGGCCAAGTCATATGAATCAAACAAAGTGTTCATTGAGGCATTTTATCAAACATGTGGTATGCAATGTGAGTGTTCATCACAATTAAGCTCAAATATGCTCGTAACCAGTCCCAAAAATCAAACGAGAACACTTTGCAAATCAAGGAAACAAGAAAGAAAGCAACTAATAAAATCAAAGTAATATAAAAGGAATGGAAACACTTGCAAAGAAAATATTAACATAAAGAGAAAAGGAAAACAAGAACCTTAGATATAAAGGTTGAGAAGACAAGAATGAGGTGGAAAACAATGGCACTTCTTATAGCCACTGTAAAATCACGGCGGTCGGGTTCATCGGAAAAAGAAGCAACACCAGAAGAGGGAGAGCTCACCGGTGGTGTATATAGAAAAGAGAAGGAAAGAAAGAAGGAAAAGAGAGAAGAGAAGGGAAGAAAGGGGAAAGAGAGAGGTCACTGGCGGTGGGCTGGCGGCGGCGACGGCGGCCAGGACCAGCGGGCTGGGTAGAGAAGAGGGAGTAAGGGCAGCTGTGAAGAAGAAAAAGGAAAGAGGGGACTGCCTCTCAACAGGGCAAGTTGCCCTGTTGTTGCCCAGAACGCGTCCTGTGCAGACGCACAGGGGCCTATGCGGACGCACAAAGACGAAAACTTGGAGAGGTGCAAACGCACACAGCGTGCGCTCGCTGTGACCAGAGCAGTTACAAAAGGACATGCGGACGCACGAAGACATGCGACCGCACTGTGTTGTTTTTTTTAGAAATGGGGTGGGTTGTGCCCACACACAAGCTGTTCCCTCGCTGCCAACAGAGGGGCTGTCAAGTTGCGTGCGGACGCACACCTCTGTGCGGCCGCACAGATGGAGCATGAAAGGGAGCGAGTGAGCGCTCACTCAGGGTAGGGAAAATTGGCAGCACGCACGCACAGGCTGTGCTGGCGCTATGACCAGAGGGCATAACAAAGCTTGTGCAGACGTACAGGCCGGTGCGTTCACACAGATGGCGAAAAATCAGGGTTGTGCGGACTCACAAGTGGGCGCGGACGCACAGGTGCCCTATTTCAGAAAATTCATTTCCTTTCAAAACTATGGTTCCCACCCTTATTACATAAACATACCAACCCCAAACCATTCAATTAAGCACAAATTCACAGTCCACAAGCAATACAACTTGAACAACTCAAAATTCATCAAATCAAATCTAAACTATCCATTATATCACAAAAAGGCAAATAAGGCAAAAGACTATAAACAAGAGATAGAGTTGGAATAATGTCACCGTGGTGGGGTGTCTCCCACCAAGCACTTTGGTTTAGAGTCCTAAGTTGGACTTGCATGGCTTCATTGGTCACTTGGGAACTTCACCAAGAAGAAAGATCTCCAAATCCTTGGCATTTTTGGGTTGAGTGACATCCTTTGAACTTGATTCCTCAGCAACATCCTCTTCTTTTTGCTCCTTGCCACCCTCAATGACTTGCTCTTCAACTACGTCGCACCCAAAAATAGAATATGCTTCAAGAACGGACTTGTTTGACTCCTCCAAGATGAAGTTAACTAACTTGCCATCCGCCTCAAAGGAGTAGACTCCCGAATGTGCATCTAGCTTGAAACGGGCCGTCTTTAAGAATGGCCTTCCAAGGAGTATGGATGATGGCTTGTTTGAGTCAATGGGAGGTGTCTCCAATATGTGAAAATCAACTAGAAAGAGCAATCCTTGAATATTGACTAGGTCATTTTTAGCAATCCCAACAACGGACACAATACTCTTGTCGGCTAGTACAAACCTCGCTCCGGACCTCTTTAGGGGAGACAAATTCAATCTTTCATAAATGGAGAGTGGCATAATGCTCACGCACGCCCCCAGATCACATATACAGTCCATGAATTTTATCCCGCCAATCAAACAAGTGACCAAACATGGGCCGGGATCATTGCATTTTTCAGGAAGTAAGGAAGAGATAGAATCATCTACCGGCCTTGTGTTGAGGTTACCAAGCTTTTCCTTGTGAGTGCAAACATCCTTAAGGAACTTGGCATATCTTGGCACTTGTTAAATTGCTTGGAAGAGAGGAACAGTGACTTTAACATTCTTGAAAACTTCAACCATAGTGGGGTCAAGCTCTTCTTGTTTCTTGGCCTTCTTGGCTAAAGTTGGGAATGGAATGGGCAAAGGCTCTTCAAGAAAAGTCTTTCTCTTGGGCTCCTTGACCTTGGGTGGCTCTTCCTTGCTTTTATCAACACCTTCATCCTCGTCCCTCATGACCTCCACTTTATCTCCCACATCTTCATTGTTTGTCTTCTTGCTCAACTTTGTAGGTATAGGAACATTCTTATCCAATTTAGTGCCGCTCCTAAGGGTAATGGCGTTAATGCTACCCTTAAGATTGGGTTGAGATTGGAAGGGCAAACTACTCGAGGTTGAAGCTTGTTGGGTGTTTTGTGCGGTTTGAGGAGGGAAAGTCAAATGGTAGAGGGCATCGGCTATTGTAGCCATATATGCTTCTTGTTTCTTGTGGAACTCTCGTTGTTCTTGCATGAAGGTGTGAATTATGTCATTCATGTGAGGTTGGTTGGAGGAAAGGGCTTGGTTAACTTGAGGAGGGCTAGGCCTACTATGTGGGTGTTGGTACTTCCCTTGAGGTTGAGATTGTGAGGGTTATTCATATGGTTGTTGGTATGGTTTTTGGTATTGTGGTTGACCTTGGGGTTGTTGATAGTATGTAGCAGACTTGGGCATTTTGGTTGGGATGAGCTTGAGGAGCTTGGTTCCACCTTTGGTTTGAGTTATCCCTCCACCCTTGGTTTTGGTTTGCTCCATGTTGGTTGGATCCTTGGGTGTAATTTGGTTTTTGTGGGTAAAAGTTAGCTACCGCCAATGTAGTGTCCTCTTGGAGCTGAGGACACTCATCGGTGTAATGAGTATTACACACACACACACCACATACCCTTGGTGGTCCTTCAATCCTTTGAGGTTGAGGTTGAGCACTGATGAGCGGATAATTTATACGCTTTTTGGCATTGTTTTTAGTATGTTTTTAGTAGGATCTAGTTACTTTTAGGGATGTTTTCATTAGTTTTTATGTTAAATTCACATTTCTGGAAAGAGAATCCGGAAAGTCTAAACCTTGTCTGTGGTATTCCAAGTAGGATTCAATGATTGAATGACTGTGACGAGCTCCGAACTCGCAATTGTAGGGCGTTAGTGACAGACGCAAAAGGATAGTAAATCCTATTCCAGCATGATCGAGAACCGACAGATGAATAGCCGT
>NC_029794.2:64395931-64399820 GCF_000816755.2 Arachis ipaensis
AATTGTTCGAGCCTGGACATCACAATTTCGTGCACCAAGTTTTTGGCGCCGTTGCCGGGGATTGTTTGAGTTTGGACAACTGACGGTTCATCTTGTTGCTCAGATTATGTAATTTTCTTTTTATTTTATTTTCAAAAAATTTTCAAAAATATTTCTAAAATTTTCTCATCTGTTTTCGAAAAATTAATATAAAAATGTTTTAAAAAATTTTATTCAAAATTTTTAAGAATGAATTCTAGTGTTTCATAAAGCATGTTGAAGCCTGGCTGGCTGTAAAGCCATGTCTAATTCCTTTGGGAATGAGTATGTCAGGCATGTCATGTCTGAATTACATGCTGAAGCTTGGCTGGCTAGTGAGCCATGTCTAATTCCTGGACTGAAGCTTCAGACTAAGAATGCAAGATTCCTGGAATTCATATTAAAAATTTTGGAATCCTTATTTTCCTTTTTCATATAATTTTCGAAAAAATCCAAAAAAAATTAAAAAATCATAAATATCAAAAATATTTTTGTGTTTCTTGTTTGAGTCTTGAGTTATATCATAAGTTTGGTGTCAATTGCATGTGCATCTTGCATTTTTCGAAAATTTCATGCATTCATGGTGTTCTTCATGATCTTCAAGTTATTCTTGGTAAGTCTTCTTGTTTGATCTTGATGATTTTTTGTTTTGTGTCTTTTCATGTTTATCATATGCATTCTTGAATTCTTAGTGTCTAAGCATTAAAGAATTCTAAGTTTGGTGTCTTGCATGTTTTCTTTGCATTAAAAATTTTTCAAAATATGTTCTTGATGTTCTTCTTGACATTTAAAGTGTTCTTGGTGTTCATCTTGACATTCATATCATTCATTCATGCATTCATTGTTTTGATCTAAAAATTTCATGCATTACATCTTTTTAGTATTTTTCTCTTACATCATAAAAATTCAAAAATAAAAAAAAATATCTTTCCCTTTTTCTCTCATCAAATTCGAAAATTTGGATTGACTTTTTCAAAAAATTTTAAAATCAAATTGTTTCTCATGAGTCAAATCAAATTTTCAATTTGAAAATCTTATCTTTTTCAAAATCTTTTTCAAAAATCAAATCTTTTTCAAAATTCTTAGTTATTTTCGAAAATTCCAAAAATATTTTTCAAAAATCTTTTTCTTATTTTTATATCAAATTTTCGAAAATAACATAATCAATTAATATTTTGATTCGAAAATTTGAAGTTTGTTACTTGCTTGTTAAGAAAGATTCAAACTTTGAGTTCTAGAATCATATCTTGTGATTTCTTGTGAATCAAGTCATTAATTGTGATTTTAAAAATCAAATCTTTTTTTTCAAAAAACAATTTCAATCATATCTTTTCAAAAATATCTTCTTATCTTTTTCAAAAGTTTGATTTCAAAATATCTTCTCTAACTTCCTAACTTCTTATCTTTTCAAAATTGATTTTCAAGTTTGTTTCAACTAACTAACTAACTTTTTGTTTGTTTCTTAACTTTTTCAAAACTACCTAACTAACTCTCTCTCTCTCATTTTCGAAAATATCTTCCCCTTTTTCAAAATTTCTTTTTAATTTATTAATTATTTTAATTTTTAATTTTTAAATCTTAATTTTCGATAATTACTAACATTTTTCAAAAACTATTTTCAAAAATCACTAACTCTTTTTCAAAAATTATTTTCGAAAATTCCTTCTCTCTCATCTTATTCTATTTATTTATTCATCTACTAACATCCCATCTCACATCTCAAGCCTCCTCACAGTTGTGTTTCTTCCATTACATTACATTCTTTGTCTCCCCCTCTTTTCCTCCACTCACAAAGGGATCCCTATACTGTGGTATAAAGGATCTCTATTATTATTATTATTTTTCTGTGCCTTCTTCTTTGTCATATGAGCAGGAGCAAGGATAAGAACATTCTTGTGGAAGCAGATCCAGAACCTGAAAGGACTCTGAAGAGAAAATTAAGAGAAGCTAAATTACAACAATCCAGAGATAACCTTTCAGAAATTTTCGAACAGGAAGAGGAGATGGCAGCCAAAAATAATAATAATGTAAGGAAGATGCTTGGTGACTTTACTACACCTAATTCCAATTTACATGGAAGAAGCATCTCCATTCCTGCCATTGGAGCAAACAACTTTGAGCTGAAACCTCAATTAGTTTCTCTGATGCAGCAGAATTGCATGTTTTTTGGACTTCCATCTGAAGATCCTTTTCAGTTCTTAACTGAATTCTTGCAGATATGTGATACTGTTAAGACTAATGGAGTAGATCCTGAAGTCTACAGGCTCATGCTTTTCCCTTTTGCTGTAAGAGACAAAGCTAGATTATGGTTGGATTCTCAACCTAAAGACAGCCTGAACTCGTGGGATAAGCTGGTCACGGCTTTCTTAGCCAAGTACTTTCCTCCTCAAAAGCTGAGCAAGCTTAGAGCTGATGTTCAAACCTTCAGACAGAAAGAAGGTGAATCCCTCTATGAAGCTTGGGAAAGATACAAACAGTTGACCAAAAAGTGTCCTTCTGACATGCTTTCAGAATGGACCATCCTGGATATATTCTATGATGGTCTGTCTGAGTTATCTAAGATGTCATTGGATACTTCTGCAGTTGGATCCATTCACCTAAGGAAAACGCCTGCAGAAGCTCAAGAACGCATTGACATGGTTGCTAATAACCAGTTCATGTACACTTCTGAAAGGAATCCTGTGAGTAATGGGACGCCTATGAAGAAGGGAGTTCTTGAAGTTGATACTCTGAATGCCATATTGGCTCAGAATAAAATATTGACTCAGCAAGTCAATATGATCTCTCAGAGTCTGCATGGAATGCAAGCTGCATCCAACAGTACTCAAGAGGCATCTTCTGAAGAAGAAGCTTATGATCCTGAGAACCCTGCAATAGCAGAGGTAAATTACTTAGGTGAACCTTATGGAAACACCTATAACTCAACATGGAGAAATCATCCAAATTTCTCATGGAAGGATCAAAAGCCCCAACAAAGCTTTAATAATGGTGGAAGAAACAAGTTTAGCAACAGCAAGCCTTTTCCATCATCAACTCAGCAACAGACAGAGAACTCTAAACAAAATGCTTCCAATTTAGCAAATCTAGTCTCTGATCTATCTAAGGCCACTATAAGTTTCATGAATGAAACAAGGTCTTCCATTAGAAATCTGGAAGCACAAGTGGGCCAGCTGAGTAAAAGGATCACTGAAATCCCTCCTAGTACTCTCCCAAGCAATACAGAAGAGAACCCAAAAGGAGAGTGCAAGGTCATTGACATAAGCACCATGGCCAAACCTGTAAGGGAAGGAGAGGACGTGAATCCCAAGGAGGAAGACCTCCTGGGACGTCCAGTGATCAATAAGGAGCTTCCCTCTAAGGAATCAAAGGACTCTGAGGCTCATCTAGAGACCATAGAGATTCCATTGAACCTCATTATGCCCTTCATGAGCTCTGATGAGTATTCCTCTTCTGAAGAGAATGAGGATGTTACTGAAGAGCAAACTGCCAAGTTTCTTGGTGCAATCATGAAGCTGAATGCCAAATTATTTGGCATTGATACTTGGGAAGTTGAACCTCCCTTGTTCATCAATGAACTAAGTGATCTGGATCAACTGACATTGCCTCAGAAGAGACAGGATCCTGGAAAGTTCATAATACCCTGCACCATAGGCACCATGATCTTTAAGGCTCTGTGTGACCTTGGTTCAGGAATAAACCTCTTGCCCCTCTCTGTAATAGAGAAACTGGCAATCTATGGGGTGCAAGCTGCTAAAATCTCATTAGAGATGGCAGACAGTTCAAGAAAATAGGCTTATGGACAAGTAGAGGACGTGTTAGTAAAGGTTGAAGGCCTTTACATCCCTACTGATTTCATAGTCCTGGATACTGG
>NC_029794.2:64399833-64400834 GCF_000816755.2 Arachis ipaensis
AATTTTTATCTATCTAACTATATTTTTCTTAGTTATATGTCTTTGTAGGTTAATGATCATGTGGAGTCACAAAATCAATAGAAAAATTGAAAACGAAATCAAAAACAGCAGAAGAAAAATCACACCCTGGAGGAGCATCTGTCTGGCGTTCAGCGCCAGAACAGAGCATGGTTCTGGCGCTGAACGCCCAAAATGGGCATCTTATGGGCGCTGAACGCCAGAATAAGCATGGTTCTGGTGTTCAACGCCAGAAATGGCTAGTAAATGGGCGTTGAACGCCCAAAATGGGCACCAACCTGGCGCTGAACGCCCAGAGTTGTGTGCAAGGGCATTTTGCATGCCTAAATTGGTGCAGGGATGTAAATGCCTTGACACCTCAAGATCTGTGGACCCCACAGGATCATCTCAGGATCTGTGGACCCACAGGATCATCTCAGGATCTGTGAATCTCACAGGATCCCTACCCACCTCACCCTCTATCTCTCCATTCATGACCATCCCTTCTGTTTTCCATCCACCACTCACATCCATACACACATCCCTCCATCTCCTCCATATCATATTCTTCTTCTATTCCTTCTTCTTTTGCTCGAGGGCGAGCAACATTCTAAGTTTAGTGTGGTAAAAGCATAGCTTTTTTGTTTTTTTTCATAACCATTGATGGCACCTAAGGCCAGAGAAACCTCTAGAAAGGGGAAAGGGAAGATAAAAGCTTCCATCAAGGGTCTATAGCTCAGTGGTAGAACATTTGACTGTAAATCAAGAGATCCCTGAGATACCTCAGGGGATACAATTTATTCCACACAATTATTGGAAGCAACTAAGGGTGGAACATCAAGAGCACTCCATCATCCTTCATGAAATCAGAGAATATCTAAAAGCAATGAAGGAGGAGCAACAAAGACAAGGAAGAGAAGGAAGAGAGCTCAAGGACATCATTGGTTCCTCAAGAAGGAAACGCCACCATCACTAAGGTGGATTCATTCCTTGTTCTTATTTCT
>NC_029794.2:64400917-64434011 GCF_000816755.2 Arachis ipaensis
AGATGATGTAAACTGGCGTTCCACGCCAGCTTTCTACCCAAATCTGGCGTCCAGCGCCAGAAAAGGAGCCAAAACCAGAGTTGAACGCCCAAACTGGCACAAAAGCTGGCGTTCAACTCCAAGAAGGACCTCTACACGTGCAACACTTAGGCTCAGCCCAAACACACACCAAGTGGGCCCAGGAAGTGGATTTATACATCAAATACTTACTCATGTAAACCCTAGTAGCTAGTTTATTATAAATAGGACCTTTTACTATTGTATTAGGCATCTTTGATCAGTTGTATGCTATCTTAGATCACGTTTGAGGGCTGGCCTCTCGGCCATGCCTGGACATTCACTTATGTATTTTCATACGGTAGAGTTTCTACACTCCATAGATTAAGGTGTGGAGCTCTGCTGTTCCTCAAAGATTAATGCAAAGTACTACTGTTTTCTATTCAATTCATCTTATTTCACTTCCAAGATATCCATTCGCACCCAAGAACGTGATGAAGGTGATGATTATGTGTGACGCTCATCATCCTTCTCCTTTATGAACGCGTGCCTGACAAACACTCCCGTTCTACATGAAATAAGCTAGAATGAATATCTCTTAGATCTCCTAACCGGAATCTTCGTGGCGTACGCTAGAATGATGGCAGCATTCGAGAGAATCCGGAAAGTCTAAACCTTGTCTGTGGTATTCCGAGTAGGATTAAATGATTGAATGACTGTGACGAGCTCCGAACTCGCGATTGCAGGGACTTGCTGGTCAGTTGTATCGAAGTTGTGACAAATTATGAATGTGTAATCACGATTACGCATACCAAGTTGCTCACGTTGCCAGGGATTGTTCGAGCCTGGACATCACAATTTCGTGCACCAAGCACTTATCAAAGCTTGAGGAATTTGTTCCCCTTGGGTGAGTTGTCGCAACATAATTGTCATTTCACCAAGGGTCTTGGTCAAAATAGCATATCCGGAGGGAGAAATTTTATTCACAGCTTTCAGTTGTGAGCTCCTCGCCCTTGAGTGCTGAGTTGAGTCCGCCAAGTCTGATATAACTTCCCATGCCTCCCAACGGTCTTGTTCTTAGTCAGTGAACCTCCACTCGCGGCGTCTAGGAGAAGCTTGTCTTGGTGATGCATTCCTTGACAGAAATAATTGATAAGAACTAGCTCATCAATCCTATGGTGAGGGCAAGCCTCTAGCAACTTCTTGAATCTCTCCCAATACTCATACAAAGTTTCCCCATCCCGTTGCATAATGCAAGAAATCTCTCTTCGTAACTTGTCTGTTTTCTGGGGAGGGTAGAACTTTTCCAAAAACTCTTTACGCAACAAGTCCCAGTTGGATCTAACCTCACCCGTCTGAGTATAAAACCACTTCTTCGCTTTTCTTTCCAAAGTGAAAGGAAAGGCAAAGACCAACACTGCAGCTTCATCGGCCCCATGTCTTCTTGCAGTTGCACAAGCAACTTGGAAATCCTTGAGATGCTTCAAGGGATGCTCTTCAGGTAGCCCATTGTACTTGGGGAGCAAGTTTATCGTGCCAGATTTGACCTAAAAATTTGGATCTAAGGCCAGATACAAGATTTGAAATGGTTGTAAGTTAAGATCAGGAGCTCCGGCCTCCTTCAAGGTGATTTTTCTAGGTGGGTCTGCCATGTCGGTGTCACTTGAGTCACTCAAAGAGAATTCAGTACTCCCCACAGATGAATATATAGTCTCCTCGTTGATTGGAGAATGATGGTCACGGATGGTTGGTGATAGTGAATGGGAGTGCTCCTCAAGGAAACCCGATTCACCTTGAATTGAAAGCTAGCCGGCGCCGAGCTTTCCTTAAGCGAGTTAAAGTTCTTTCAATTTCTAGATCAAAAGTGGCCAAGCTCGGGTCTGGAAGCGACCGTGTCATTCAACTGAGAAGGCAATAAAACCATGCAATTATGAAGGGCAAAACAAAAATAGACAAGTAAACAAGAACCAACTTAACAATCAAAGACTACTAAAGTTAACTAAAGAGGAATATGGTATCCACAATTGGAGCCAAGTAGAAAACCAAAATCAAGTATTCACAATATTTACATATTTACAACAACCAAAATAGTAGCATTCATTGCGCATAAAGTGAACTCCCCGGCAACGGCGCCAAAATTTGATAATGAGAGAGGCTAAGATCAATTCGCATGTGGGTTAGGAACTCGGTTATCCAAAAAAAATGGATTTAACATTGCAAGTATAGTCCCAACCCGACGAATTGGCCCCTTGGATCAAATTGGAAATTCACAAGATATGTCACAGGCAAAACCAAATTAACCGAGAGTATTAGACTCCCGAGTCGTCTCCCTAGGAGCACTTTAGAACAACGAGTGTGTAATTCCGGTTGTAGTGATCAACGGGTTGTGAATGAAGAAATTACCATATAAAGCAATAAAAGAACATGAAAAATTGTAATGATTGAACTAATTAAGAGATTAAAGAACCGACTATGTAATATAAACAAGTAAAGTATAAAAGAAATCAACATATAAAGGTATAAAAGATTGAAAGCATCAAAAAGGAGTCTTGGCTTGGAGTGAGCTAAGGGTCCTTTCCTTGTTGGAACCACAACTATGACAATTATAATGGATTAATCTCACTTGATCAACCCTCACATCGGAAAGTAAGTTAAATGAGCATAAGTGTCCTTAACCCACAAATCCTAACTTGCTTGCTAATTACCTTAGCAATAAATTAGCATTAGTGGGAACAAGAACAATTAACAACCCAAGAATTGAAGCTAAATGTTGGACATTCCAACTCTAGGTACCCACTTGCTCATTTTACCCAAGCCAAGAACCAACAATTTAGCCTAAAACCATGTTTGACATTTTGTCAAACACTTGGTGGGCAAAAAGCTTAAACATGAGAAAAATGAGTAAAAACTTAAAACTAAAAGCAACAATTGATCTCAATCAACAAAGATAATACAAGAGAGCATATAATCAACATCCAACATCAAATTCATCAACAAGAAATTGAAATTGCAAGAGAAAAGCAAAATTGAACTATAACTTGAATTAGAAGAAAGAGTAATGACAATGTAACTATAAAGAGTAATAACAAGAAATTACTTACAATGAGAGCTTGCAAAATCCAAGATCAAAAATGGAAATGGCACTTGAATGTAAAACCCTAATATAAACCCTAATAGAGATGATAAAAAACTTAGAGAAAAACTAAACTAAAACTCCCTACTACTACTCCTAAACTATACTAAATGATATGGTATATTATGGCTTCATTCTCTCCTCCAATATGAGCTAGAAGACTTCAAAAATGGGACTCCAAAGCCCTCAAATCACGATGCACGTGCTATTTTAATGAAGTCATGTGCGGACACCTGTGCAGATGCACAGACGCGTGCGTTCACACACTTCGCAAGAAATCCAAGCCTGTGCGTACACACAAGCAGTTGTGCGCACGCACACTAGGCGATGCATGGCTGGACGCGTGACACGCTAGCTGCACTCAACGCGCTCTGCTTGGATGGCTGTTGGTGCGGAAATTGTATCCCACAAACTTACCGGCAAGTGCACCGGGTCGTACCAAGTAATACCTGATGCGGGTGCATCATTACCTATTTTTAGTAGTTATTTCAGTAGATTTTTGTTTAGTTTTCATACAAATTTTGCCAATAAATGAGTAATAGCATGAAAAATCTCTTCATGAAACAAAAAGAATAACTTGAGCTACGTAGCTCCAAATGAGGTGATTCCAGTGGCATTAGAAAGTAGGATTCCAGAGCTTTCCAAGTATATATAGAAATAAATGGTAGACACTAAATTTGAGGGAGAAAACCTGCCCCAAAAGTGTAAAGATGAACATGGTGTCAACCTGTAGTAAGGCCAGCTGACCTCTTCACCTTCCAAGAAGTGTAACTCGAGCTGTAAAGCTTCAAATAATGCGCTTCCAAAGGCGTTGGAAAGTAGACATCTAGGGCTTTTCAAAAATATATAATAATATGGGGTGAACATTAAGTTTGAGCTCCAGAACCTGGCAATACTAACCCCCTAAACGCGGACGTTATTGGCACTCACTTTTGCCAATAACGCCAGCGACTATGCCAGCGACCCTGTCCCCTTCAAAGGAGCATAACTTGAGCTACAGAGGTCCAATCGAGGTGATTCCAGTTGCGTTAAAAATTTGACATTCAGAGCTTTCCAAAAATATATAATAGTCTATAGTGGGCATGAAATTGGAGTACAAACAAGAGGTATATTTTAAGCCCCAAAAACACCAACTGGGTAGTAAGTGTGACGTTAGCCACACTAACTTTAGCACTAACGCCACACTTGTAGCGTCAGTGTGGCTAATGGCAGCAACAACGCCAAGTCACCCTGGACCTCAATTTTATTCACTTCTCTCTCAAGTCCACTTCAAAGCTCAAGCAAGCAAGCCCACAATTGTCAACCAATCAAGGCCACAAGAAGCATCTAGAATAATTATTTTTCATTTCATTGTAATTTGCTTTTAATTTCATTTCATTTTGTAATTTAAGAGAGCTTATAAAAAGGCCTTAGTTTTTACATTGAATCAATTCTGAAAAAGGGGGAAATTGAAGGAAGGGAGAGAGAGTGAAGACCAATTCGAACTTCTGTGAATTGGCACACTCCAAGGGGAGTGGGTCTTCGGACCCCTCCCCTCCTACACTCTTCTTCCTTTTCTCTTCTTTTCTTCCTTAGGAGTAGTTTCGTTTTAGTTGTAATTTTTATTTATGAATTTTGAAGTTTCAATTTTAGTTTTAATCTTCATCTTTATTTTTCTGCACTTTCTTTCTTTTCTATTTTGGTAGAGCAATGATCAATTAACTCTTTTCATTGGGTTAGAGAGCTCTATTGTGATTCAATGGATCAATTGTAGTTCTTATTCTTCTTCTTCTTTCTTTTCTCTTGATTTTACTAGAGAGCTTTCGATCTTCATCCAATTGGGTAATTGTCTCGGAAGAGAAATTGCTCATACTTGGATTTCCTCTGAACCTTGGAAGAGGAATGAGGAAATCATGTTAGAAATGCTCTCTCACATTGGATTAGGTTGGGGGTTGGATGGATATTGTGACATTTAATCCTACCAATACTTTGATCTATGAATGTGTGTGGTATAATCAGTCACCAAACTTCATCTCTTCCCATGAGCAATTAAATCAAGGAATTGGGAAATTGTTCAAGCTTAGAGAGATTGGATTGCCAAGGAATTGGGATCCAATCACTTAAGATTGCCAAGGAGATCAATGAATGCATTGATTGAGGAAGAGATGAGAATGACTTGATCCGGAGGATTGCAATATCTCTTGATCCCAATGTTCATTTTATTTTTAGTTTTTACATTTACTTTTCTTGCCATTTTACTTTTCTGCACTTTATCTCTTTCTTTACTTTTGTGCTATTTTAATTTATGATTCGTCTAACTAGAATAATAAATTAACCATTGATTGCTTAATCCGTTAATCTCTGTGGGATTCGACCTCACTCTATTGTGAGTTATTACTTGATGACAATTCGGTATACTTGCCGAAGGGAAATTTGTTGAGAGACAAGTTTCCGTGCATCAATACCTTACGTGAGTAAGGGTCGATCCCACGAGGATTGATGGATTAAGCAACAATAGTATTTGATAGGCTTAGTTAGACAAACAAAAATTGGTGTTGAGATGCAATATAAAAGATATTAAACATTATCAAGAATATTGAAGAAAGGCAAGTAAATACTTTGGGAAGAAAATATGGAGAAGATAGTTAAGGCTTCAAAGTTATCTATTTTTCTAGATTAATTTTCTTACTAACTATCTTAACCATGTAGGATTTAATTTATGGCAAACTATATGTGACTAGACCCTAATTCCTTAGACCTTCCTAGTCTCCTCTAAAATTCATCAACAACCAATTCCTTGGTCAATTAATTCCAATTAGAGGGTGATGATCAAATTCCAGTTTATATACCACAAAAACTCTAACTACCCAAAAATAAAAGGATTATATGTCACGTATCCCGTTAAATCCAGATAATTAAAATTTAGGAGAATATGTTTTCAAGCTGTTGTTCAAGTAAAGAGCTTTTCCAAGTTATATAAGATCTCAAATAGAAAGAGGGTCATACTTCCGTTCCACCCAAATTCATAAAATAAAAAGCAAAAACAATTCTTAAAACATAAATCCATACATGAATTAAAATAGAAAAAGCAATTAAATTAATCCATAGAAATAGACAGAGCTCCTAACCTTAACAGTGGAGGTTTAGTTGCTCATGGTAAAGAGAAAATAAGGATTCAGGTAAAATGTACTGAGTTCCAATATGATGGATCTTAATCCCCCCCCAGAGTTCCCTAATGGAATCCCCTTTTTATAACTAATCCTAATTAATAAAAAAATCTAAAATAAAAAAATAATATATTTTCCTATTTAAAAATCAAATTTGAATTTAAATTAGAATTAATTATAGCAATTCGTAAGTCTTCAATTGATGGATGGGGACCACTTGATTCCTTCACTCTGCAGCCTCTGATCTATGCTTTCTGGGCTGAAATAGGTCAAAAACGGCCTAGAAATCACCCCCAGCGTTTTCTGCACGTGGTGCATGTCATGCGTACGCGTCGATGGTCTTCTTCGCGAGTCGCGCGGACGCATTGGTCACGTGCACGCGTCGCTGTGCAAACCTTCAAATCACGCGTACGCGTCAGTCACGCGCACGCGTTGCCATGGAAAGCTCCAAATCACGCGCATGCGTCAGTCACGCATACGCGTCGCTCCTCGCTGCCATCTTCTTTGCTTTTTATGCTGCAGAAACTCCATCAAATCCAGCCGAATGCTACCTAAAATAAACAGTATTGCACAAAACTCAAAATAGCATCCATAGTGGATAAAATATAATTAATTCTTGATTAAACTCAACAAATTACATGCAAATTCACTAGAAAAAGATAGGAAAGATGCTCACGCATCACAACACTAAACTTGAATTGTTGCTTGTCCTCAAGAAACCAAAACTAATATAGGCTTAGGATGTGAATTTGCATGAGAATGAGAGTTTGATTAAGCTCATGTCTTTTCTTATAGTGGGGTTTACAACTGCAATCCTGAATAGTTTTGGCATCCTACTTTATCCTTTGAAGTTCAGAATGATTGGCATTCATAGGAACTCATAATTTAGATAGTGTTATTGATTTTCCTAGTTCATTGTGTTGATTCTTGAACACAACTACTTTATGAGTCTTGGCCGTGACCCTAAGCATTTTGTTTTCCAGTATTACCACCGGATACATAAATGCCACAGACACATAACTGGGTGAACCTTTTCAGATTGTGACTCAGCTTTGCTAGAGTCCCCAGTTAGAGGTGCCCATAGTTCTTAAGCACAATCTTTTTGCTTTGGACCACGACTTTAACCGCTCAGTCTCAAGCTTTTCACTTGACACCTTCACGCCACAAGCACATGGTTAGGGACAACTTGATTTAGCCGCTTAGACCAGGATTTTATTCCTTTGGGCCTTCCTATCCATTAATGCTCAAAGCCTTGGATCCTTTTTACCCTTTGCCTTTTAGTTTAAAGGGTTATTGGCTTTTTCTACTTGCTTTTTCTTTTTTTTTTTTCATATATTTTTTTTCGCAAGCTTTGTGTTTTTCACTACTTTTTCTTGCTTCAAGAATCAATTTTATGATTTTTCAAATTATCAATAACATTTTTCTTTTTTCATCATTCTTTCAAGAGCCAACAATTTTAACATTCATAAACTTCACTATCAAAAATATGCACTGTTCATGTCATGCATTCAGAGTCATAGAAAATACCACCACATTTGAATAAATGAGACTACTCTAAAAATTAAACTTAAATTCTCATGCACTACATCTGTTCTTCTTTCTTTTTGATTTCAAGCTCAGTGGAAAATACATGAGACATCTTTAAGAATTTAAAGCACCTAACCAAAAATTAAACTAGAACCTATGAATCTACTAATAAAGGATCATGCAATAAACAAAACGAAGTAGCAGGAACCAGAACATAACATAATAAAAGCGGAAAGGAATAAAAAAAGAAAGGAACTCAACCACCTTAGTTATCCGAGCGGTCATTTTATTCATCAGGTTGTGCTCCTTTGAGAAGATGATTCACCTCCCTTAGTGCCATAAAAATAAACAGAAAACCCTTAAGCGAAGCGTCAACACCAAACTTTAAAGGTTTGCTTGTCCTCAAGCAAGGAAGAACTGAAAATAAAAACAAGTAGTAATAGGAATGAAGAATATAATGATAAAAGAACAAGAGAGAATTAGGATTTTGGGGGGTGAATGATTTGAAATCAAGCGTTGAGGTGATTTAATTGGGCGTTGCATGCGACGCGTACGCGTAAGGCACGCGTACGCGTGGATCGCATGAATTTCAAATGACGCGTACGCGTCAGGGACGCATATGCGTGGATGGCCAGGATGGGAAAACGACGCGAGCACGTCAGGAACGCATCCGCGTGGTGGGGCTTGTGCGCCCAGCATAGTTCAAGCCCCACACCAGCATAACTCTCTGGCCAAACACCTTTTACGCCGATTTAACTCATCCACGCGTGCGCGTTCTTGACGCGTACACGTGGAGTGCCAAAGTCACAAATGACGCGCACGCTTCATGGACGCGTATGCGTGAGCCAATTTGTGCATGATGCACGGAAACTTGTCCTTTTACAAATCTCCCTCGGCAAGTATACCGAATTGTCGTCAAGTAAAAACTCACAATAAAGTGAGGTCGAATCCCACAGGGATTGATTGGTCAAGCAACTTTAATTGGAAGAACATTCTAGTTGAGCTAAGCAGAAATTGGGTTGAGAATTGCAGGAAATTAAATGGTGGGAAAGTAAATTGCAGAAAATAAATGACGGAATGTAAATTACAGAATCTTAAATGGGAAGGGGAGTTTAGCATGAAAGTAAATAGCAGAAAGTAAAGAGAATGGGTAAGATCAGAAATCGGGAGTTCATTGGGCTTAGGAGAGGTTGCATTCTTCGGATCAAGTTCATCTTCATCTCTTCCTCAATCAATGCATTCATTGATCTCCTTGGCAATCTTAAGTGATTGAATTCCAATTCCTTGCTAATTCAATCTCTCAAATAAGATCAATAGCCAATTCCTTGGTCTAATTACTCATGAGAAGAGATGAAGTGTGGTCACTGATTATACCACATGTATTTCCAAATCAAAGTATTGGGAGAATTATATGTCACCATATCCGCCCAAACCCCAATTTGGTCCAACATGAGAAAGCGATTCTAGCATTATCTCTTCAAGCCTCTTCCCAGGGTTAGAAGAGATCCAAGTATGAATAGCTTCTTTTCTAAGATAACTACTCAATTGGATGAAGATTGAAAGCTTTCTAGTAAAATCAAGAGAAAAGAGAGAAGAAGGATAATGAAAACTATTATTGATCCATCAAATTACAACAGAGCTCCCTAACCCAATGAAAGGGGTTTAGTTGTTCATAGCTCTGGGAATGAAAAGCATAGATGGAGAGTACATTCTGAGAATTAAACTAAAAGTTGCAGAGAAAGTAAAATACAGAGAGTAATTCTAATAATGCCAAAAGCTTCTCTTTCTAGTTCAAAGTTCTCCCTATTTATACTATTCTTTTGATCTTCTAGTTGGCTCTTCAAGTCTTAGATATAGGCCTTTGGATCTTGAGTTGAAGCAGTTATCTTCTTCAGTGGGCTTAGCTTTACTTGCAGAGAGAAAGTGTGAAGTAGGCAGGGATTCTAGCTTAGGACGTTAGTGGCGTTAACGTTAAGTGAAAGTGTGGGTTCGAGAACGTTAGTGACACTTACCGTGGTCACTAACGTTCTAAAATGCCCCTATTTCCCACGTTAGCGTACACGTTAACTAGGTTAATGTGGCTTCTAACGTGGCATTGCTAGCCATCTCCAACGTTAGTGACAATGGTGAGTGTCACTAACGTTGGCTCATCATCCCTTTTACTCACGTTTGCTTCCACGCTAATGTAGTTAACGTGGGAGTTAACGTTGCTCATAGTGGCTCATCCCAACGTTAGTGACAAAGGGGAGTGTCACTAACCTTGGCGATTCTTTGCTCCCTCCACGTTAGAGTCCACGTTAACTGAGTTAACGTGGCAACTAACGTGGCTCAAAGTGGCTTAGCTCAACGTTAGTGACAAAGGTGAGTGTCACTAACATTGGTCCTTCTTTTGTTTCCCCACGTTAGAGTCCACGTTAACTGAGTTAACGTGGCTCTTAACATGGCCAATATGAGCTTGGTCCAACGTTAGTGACAAAGGTGAGTGTCACTAACGTTGGCTTCATTTTCTTCTTCCATGTTAACTACCACGTTAATGTAGTTAACGTGGTAATTAACGTGGGCTATGCTGGCTTCGAGGACGTTATTGGCGATTACTTTTCTTATTAACGTTGCAAGCTAGCTCTCCTTCCACGTTAGAGGTCACGTTAGTTAGACTAATGTGGTTCTTCCTTGCTTTCTTTATCCTGAAATCAAGCAATAAAGTACATCAAAGTTCTAGTCCAAGTTATGAGACATGCATCATCCAATTTGTCATTCAATTCATGCATAATTCTCATGAATTCATATAAAAATCACAATGTTAGCTTGAATCAAGATGTAAGTGAAATTCTACCCAAAACTTGCTTATTTCCTAAGAAAGTGCATGAAACTACCCTAAAACCATAAAGAAAAGGTCAGTGAAACTGGCCAAAATGCGCTAGCATCACAACACCAAACTTAAAGCTTGCTTGTCCCTAAGCAAGTACTGGAACAAGAGAATGATGAATGAAATGACAAGTTGAATGAATTATTATTGTGGAAGTCATGTTCTTGGTTTTATGGTGTTTCATGCATAGCAACTTAGGTTCATTCCTTTACTGGCTTTCAGACCTTTATCATGCCTTGGAATACTCACTTGATTGCACCCTTTGAGACTGTTATTCATTGATCCCTTTGTCTTTCCAAGGTCTATTGCATCCTTAGGCTAAGTGCTCTGTGAGAGGGCAACTCTTTAAAATAAGCTTTCAGCCAACACTCCCGAACCAGTTGGTTCAAGGTGTTAGGTGTTGAAGCACCCCTAAGGACTTACTCCCTCAAGTCTCTCCCCCCTATACATGCACACTACAGGCACATGGTTTGTTATTTTCTTCCCTTGAGGTCTTGGTGTCCAGCACCTCTTTGGATTACTAAATGTTCTGTAGCAAGGTTGCTCTTGATAGTGGATTTTGAGTTGATAATCCCGGGTTAGTTAACCCAAGTTACCAAGTGATGAAGCACTCCTAAGAACTTATTCATCCAAGCAGATCCTTGGTACAAGAGCACCACAGACACATCCCTCAAGATTCAAGCCCTTGGTGCCTAGCCTTATTCTTTATTAACTTTTCTTTCTTTTTCAACTCTTATTATTCTTTTCCTTTTTCTTATTAGGATCTTATTATTTAGCTAGTCTCATGGGGTGTGTTTCAAGCATATGATTTATGACAGATAGTTGCCTTCCCACCTTGTTGGTAAACCAACTTAGCTAAATGATTACTACACCACAAATCTAAGAACTTACTCCACAAATTAAACTCCACTCTGGTCTTTCATAACATCTCTTTTTATTTATCTTAAAAAGGACAAGCATACAATAAGCAAGATGGAATTGAAAACAGGCAATCTGACTAGCAATTATAGACCTAAGCAAGGAGAATACTAAAAACAGAATTGAAAATTCTAAACTACCATGGAAGCATGTTCTATTTCATACATGATTTTCCTTATTTAAAACTTGAAAAAGATGGGACAATGAGGGAACTCCACCACCTTTTAATCATGGGGTTGCCCATGCTCTCCCTCTTACTTGTCCTCTTTGCGTCCACTTGTGCTTCCTTGTATCCGTGCTAGTCTGGCTCTTTTCCAGTCTTCAAGTGCCTTCCTTACTGATTCATGACTCTTCTCCACCCTTTCTCTTTCTTCTCGTGCTAACTCATCCTTCACTTTGTCATATTTTGTGATTCCCGGATGTACTATAGGTAGCTGTCCGACTAAGTATCCGAGCCTGGCTAGCATGTTTACATGATTTCCACTTTCACTCATGTAAACCCCTTCAGAGAATGCCCTGTGCTTGTCAAAGAGTTCTGCTTGTTCTATTTGTTTTTAATGCATCTCATGTATGTGTGCACCTTGATGTGCTTGGATTTTGATTAGATTTTGGATGGCTTCTTGTTGTTGATCCTGCCTTTGTTCCAACCTGTGGAAGGATTCTCCCCATTGTTTTCCTTGCTCCAGTTGCTGCTCCATCAATTGTCTTTGCCACTCCCCTTATTGATTCATCCATCTAGATAGTGACTCTTCTTGACGGTTTATCAACTGTAGGTGAAGCTCTTTCTGTGCCCCTTGATTTTTCAAGTATTGTCTAGATAAGCCATCAATGGCTTCCTGTAGTTGGTGCATGTCCAAAGGGGCTTGCTCCTCTTGGTTCTGTCCTTCTACCACTTGGTGCACTGGCCTCTTTCTTATCCTTCATTGGGGTAGGGGAGATGCAACAACATGCATACGCCGAACAGTAATTGGGATACCAACTTTTATCCATTCAGGATTTTCATCTTCGAACACTACCCCGGCCTTGTCACACAGGCGGAAAATGGTGCTGGGATAGCCTAACCTTCCTCCAGAATAACTTTTCTCAGCCATCTTCCTAATGCCTTGGGCTATGAGCTCGTGCACTTTGATCTCTCCCCCTTTAAGTATGCATTGCACCATTGTTGCTCTCTTAAGATTCACCTCTGAATTATTTCCGGCAGGAAGGATGGATCTCCTTACAATTTCGAACCATCCCTTTGCTTCAGGGGTGAGATCACCTCTTTTAATAAATTTGGGTTTTCCATTGGGATCTCTCATCCAGTGTGCCCCTTGTATGCAGATATCTTTCACAATCTGGTCATAATTAGGATTACCATCTATTCGAGATTGATAACTCTCTTCCTCAAATGGTATAGGTCGTAGCTTCAGCACTCTCATGATGCTCATGGGACTAAAATCCACCGTCACTCCTCTCACAAAGCTTATATAAGACTCCTCTTTCCTATCATACCTCACTGCATTTGTGTAGAACTCTCTCACGAGTGTTGCATTTATTCTTGCAGTGACCGAATTGGTGAAGAGCTCCCATCTTCTCTTTTCTACCTTCTCTGTGATTTCGGGACACTCAATTTTCTTGACTTGAAAGCATAGCTTATATATGATCTCCTTATCAGCCATCCATCCAAATTGGAGTGCATGATAAAAAGTTCTAAACTTCTTTTCATCGAAAGGGCGTTGCTTCATAGGCTCTTTCCCCTTTCTTCTTTTAGAGCTTGATGATGCCATGAGTGACTTTTGAAAAGTGAAGGTGTTGAGGTTAGTGATGAGTGGTGGAATTCGGTTGGGTTTGGATAGGGTGTGGCTTGGAGAGTTGTACTTCGAGAGTGAGAAGTTTGAAGAAGGGGTTGCTGGAATGTGAAGGGAAGTACGGACTAGAACTCACTTATATAGGAAAATGATGAGTGAATGAAAGGTGTCGATTGATGGGGTGGTTGTGTGATGGACGGATGGGGTTTAGCATGGGATGAGCACAAGGATCATCATCTTAATGATGGGGTTGGTTCAGTTTTCAAGCTTGTTCTCCTTCTAATGTTGCATGGCAACAATTTCCAATGCAATCCCCTTGAAGACACGTGTATAGTCTTCTCTTTTTGTGGTGGCCGAACCCTTTAATTGCCCCATCAATTCTCCAACAAAATAAAAGAAATGTGATTAAAAGAAAACTTGTGGAAAGTGGCGGCAAAATTAAAAGAATAACTACTTTTTAAAGTTTTTGTTTCTAACTACTAAGTGCTGTTCATGAGTGCACACCAACTGACTAACTTAACATCCATGTATGTAACATTGGCAACACCAAACTTAGTTTGGTGCCATGTGGTGTAAAAGATTTGTTCAAGGCCCCTAAGAGTGACATGATATGGGTTACATTTATGTTCTCTTAGTGTGCCTTGAACACCAAACTTGTTCCTCACTATATGTTGCACAAAAGGATTCATTCAAGTGCATGTCAAGTTGAGTTAAAATCCCTGAACCTTGCTTTATTAACTACTCTTAAAAGCATGTAAAACATGGGTTGCCTCCCATGAAGCACTTCTTTAGCTTCACTAGCTTGACGTTCTGCCTTTGTCATGGTGGTTGGTAATGCTTCAGATCTTCCCCTCTTGCAGTAAACCTATATCCATTGGCTTCATCAATGATCTCCACATGTTCTAGGGAGAGAACTTTGTTGATGGTGAAAACCTTAGGTAACTGAGATGGGATGGTGGAAAGATGAGGTGGGATATCTAGGAAGTAAGCTGAGATCACTTTATCCCCTGGAGAGAAATCTTCTGTAGAGATCTTTTTATTCCTCCATCTCCTTGGTACTTTCTTCTTTGTTTCTTTTGCTGTTATCCTGCTCTTTGTGGTCTCTTTTCCTAGGGAGATTTTATTGCTGGTCTCATATGATTCTAGTGGTTTTGGCTCCACTTGAGTTTCCTTTAGCTGTGACAGCTGCTGATTCTCTTGTTCATCACCCAAAGGAATTCCAGGGTGTATAGCTTGTGCTTCAATGCTTTTTTCTCCTACCATTGCTCTGTCATGCTCTGCCCTTAGTTCTTCGCCTTTCTGACTTGCTTCTTGTGAGGGTTTGAAGACGTTGAAGGTGAGTTGTTCGTCATGTATCCTCAGTATTAGCTCTCTCGCTCCACATCTATGAGCGCTCTGGCTGTAGCTAAGAATGGTCTTCCCAATATGATTGGGTGAAGGTGACTTTTTTCTATTTCCAGTATGACAAAGTCTGTGGGAAGGAAGTAGTTCCCAACCCTCACCAGCACGTTTTCAACCACTCCAATTGCTTGTTTTTGAGTTTTGTCTGCCAGCCTGATGAGTACGTCTGTGGGCATCAGCTCATTGATTTGCAGCCTCTTCATAAGGGATAAAGGCATTAAGTTGATGCTTGCTCCCAGATCACAGAGTCCTTTGTCAAACATTGTTTCTCCTATGGCACAGGGGATGTGAAAACTCCCAGGGTCCTTCCTTTTTGTAGGCAGCTATGGTTGAATGAGAGCACTGCACTCCTTGTTCATCACTATGGTTTGTCCTCCCTTGAGTGAACTTTTCCTGGTCAGCAGCTCCTTCATATACTTGATGTATGAGGGCATTTGTTGGAGAGCCTTGATGAATGGTATGTTTACATGAAGGGATGCAAATATGTCAAGAAACCTTGAGTATATTCTCTTCTCTACACCACCATTTAGTAATTGGGGAAAGGGTGCATAGAGCCTCAGCAACTCTTTCTGCGTAATTGTGGTTTCCTGAGGATTCTCTTCCTGCTTTCCTGTTGATGTATCTTCATATTGTTCTGATGGTTTGTTCAGCTCTTCCTCAGTCTCCTTATCACTTATAGTAACCATCTTGCAATCTTCCCATCTGACTTTCTTTGCTTCGGATTTTTCTCTGTGTTACTTGGGAAGCTATCAGTAGGTTTGGGAATCTTCTCAGATACGTATCCCACTTGAAATTCCAGCCTCTTGATGGTGTCTCCCTGATTCTTGATATTGGCTCGCACCTCCTCTTTGAACACCTTGTTATCTTGAATTTCCTTGCATATGCCTTCAAGTAGGGTTTCAATCCTGGAGAGTCTATCTTCAGATGATGGTGAGTTGAGATTGGAGGGGTGAGAAGGGCCATTTTGACTTTGGTATGGATGTTGAGGTGTGTTGTTAGGTGGGTGCTGATATGATCTCTGTGTGGAATGTTGGTGAGTTGCATTGTTGCTGGGGTTGTGGCGTCTCTGATCCTGGCCTTGATCCTGTTGATTTCTCCACCCAAAGTTTGGGTGGTTTCTGCAACCAGGATTATATGTTTTGGAGTATGGGTCATGTTGCTGCCTAGGTGAATTCCCAATGTAGTTGGCTTATTCCTGATCACCCTCTGCTTCTTCATTCACTCCTTCTTGGGTTGCTGCTGAAGTGGTGATTGCTGCTACTTGATTCCTCTCCATCTTCTTGGTGAGGTAAGCTAATTGCTTGGTAATCATCTTGTTTTGAGCTAGCAGTGCATCCATATTGTTCAGCTCTATCACTCCTCTAGTGTTGCCCCTTTCAAAAGTATAGAAGTAGTCATTCTCTGCTACAGTCTCAATGACATCTATGGCTTATTCAATGGTCTTCTTCTTGTTCAGAGATCCCCCGGATGAGTGATCTACTGCCTTCTTTGATTCTTATGAAAGGCCTTCATAGAAAATGTGCAACTGCACCCATTCATTGAACATATCTGGCGGGCATCTTCTTGTCAAGTCTTTAAACCTCTTCCATGCTTCATATAGAGTCTCACCATCCTGCTGCCAGAATGTTTGTACCTCAGCTTTCAACCTGTTGATCCGTTGAGGAGGATAGAATCTTGCCAAGAACTTGTTCACTACATCTTCCCAGGTTGCTAAACTCTCCTTTGGAAAGGATTCCAGCCATTTAGATGCTTTCTCCTTGAGCGAGAAGGGAAACAGAAGTAGTCTATAGGTGTCAGGATGAACACCATTAGACTTCACAGTCTCTTGCTTCCCTCCTTAATCTAAGGAAGGTCCTCTCAAGTTCAGAATCAAAGGAAGTTGAAGCCCCGCTTCTTCTACCTGTCATACAACCAACAAAGCAAAAGCAAGAGAGATAGATGCAGACAGTAATTTCTACAGAAATGCTGTTAGTGTGAGTGATGTAATATATCAAACAGTTAGTGGGTTAGTGACTAAATTGTAAACAACTAAGAAAATGGGTAGGGGAAAGGGAAGAAAATAGCTAAACAGAAGGTAAATTACTCAAATGAACTTAAATCAAACAAAATAAAAACAAATGCTCAATCTAGTTATCCACCAATTTAACCATTGTTGATACAAAATCAATCCCCGGCAACGGCGCCATAAACTTGATGCATGAAAACTTGTCCTTTTACAAATCTCCCTCGGCAAGTATACCGAATTGTCGTCAAGTAAAAACTCACAATAGAGTGAGGTCGAATCCCACAGGGATTGATTGGTCAAGCAACTTTAATTGGAAGAATGTTCTAGTTGAGCTAAGCAGAAATTGGGTTGAGAATTGCAGGAAATTAAATGGAGGGAAAGTAAATTGCAAAAAATAAATGATGGAAGGTAAATTGCAGAATCTTAAATGGGGAAGGGGAGTTTAGCATGAAAGTAAATAGCAGAAAGTAAAGAGAATAGGTAAGATCAAAAATAGGGAGTTCATTGGGCATAGGAGATGTTGCATTCTTCGGATCAAGTTCATCTTCATCTCTTCCTCAATCAATGCATTCATTGATCTCCTTGGCAATCTTAAGCGATTGAATTCCAATTCCTTGGTAATTCAATCTCTCAAATTAGATCAATAGCCAATTCCTTGGTCTAATTGCTCATGAGAAGAGATGAAGTGTGGTCACTGATTATACCACATGTATTTCCAAATCAAAGTATTGGGAGAATTATATGTCACCATATCCGCCCAAACCCCAATTTGGTCCAACATGAGAAAGCGATTCTAGCATTATCTCTTCAATCCTCTTCCAAGGTTCAGAAGAGATCCAAGTATGAATAGCTTCTTTTCCAAGATAACTACTCAATTGGATGAAGATTGAAAGCTTTCTAGTAAAATCAAGAGAAAAGAGAGAAGAAGGATAATGAAAACTATTATTGATCCATCAAATTACAACAGAGCTCCCTAGCCCAATGAAAGGGGTTTACTTGTTCATAGCTCTGGGAATGAAAAGCATAGATGGAGAGTACATTATGAGAATTAAACTAAAAGTTGCAGAGAAAGTAAAATACAGAGAGTAATTCTAATAATGCCAAAAGCTCCTCTTTCTAGTTCAAAGTTCTCCCTATTTATACTATTCTTCTGATCTTCTAGTTGGCTCCTCAAGTATTGGATATGGACCTTTAGATCTTGAGTTGAAGCAGTTATCTTCTTCAGTGGGCTTAGCTTTACTTGCAGAGAGAAAGTGTGAAGTAGGCAGCGATTCTAGCTTAGGACGTTAGTGGCGTTAACGTTAAGTGAAAGTGTGGGTTCGAGAACATTAGTGACAATCACCTTTTTCACTAACGTTCCTAACCCAAGGATGCTCCACGTTAACTTCAACGTTAGTGGCATCAACGTGACCACTAACGTTGCCTCTTGGTCCTTCGCACACGTTATTGGGACTTACTTTTTCCAATAACGTTGAGAATCCTCCTTTCTCCCTATGTTAGAGTTCACGTTAGTGTGGCTAACGTGACCTTTAACGTAGGCTTGCCACATCTTCGAGAACGTTAGTGACACTTACCTTTGTCACTAATGTTCCAAAATGCCCCTACTTCCCACGTTAGAGTACGCGTTAACTAGGTTAACGTGGCTTCTAACGTGGTATTGCTAGCCATCTCCAACGTTAGTGACAAAGGTGAGTGTCACTAACGTTGGCTTCATTTTCTTCTTCCACGTTAACTACCACGTTAATGTAGTTAACGTGGTAATTAATGTGGGCTATGCTGGCTTCGAGGACGTTATTGGCGATTACTTTTCTCATTAACGTTGCAAGCTAGCTCTCCTTCCACGTTAGAGGTCACGTTAGTTAGACTAATGTGGCTGCTAACGTGGTTCTTCCTTGCTTCCTTTGTCCTAAAATCAAGCAATAAAGTGCATCAAAGTTCTAGTCCAATTTATGAGACATGCATCATCCAATTTGTCATTCAATTCATGCATAATTCTCATGAATTCATATAAAAATCACAATGTTAGCTTGAATCAAGATGTAAGTGAAATTCTACCCAAAACTTGCTTATTTCCTAAGAAAGTGCATGAAACTACCCTAAAACCATAAAGAAGAGGTTAGTGAAACTGGCCAAAATGCCCTGGCATCAGTGCACCAGGCACACTTCCTGTGCCACTCCCGTGCAACTCTTTGTTCACTTTTATTTTTTTCACGCACACCCATATAATGCATATGCGTCTGTGACGATTGTGCGTCGTGTGCTCTCTTTTTTTTATATATAGCTTGAGGTGTTCGGTTCCACAGTGGATTGTCTCCCACCTAGCACTTTTAGTTAAAGTCCTTAAGTTGGACATGTGGTGAGCTCCTTGTCATGGTGGTTTGTGCTTGTACTGGTCCAGGAATCTCCACCAATGTTTGTAATTCCAATGGCTACCGGGATTCCAAACTAGGCGCATAACGCCTTCGAGCAAGTTGAAGCAAGTGACAAGGCCCCAGGAGTGTTGATTGCGAGAATGAATTCCAGGGTCCCAAACCTTGCTTTTACACCCGTCTTCTTGTGGATCACCATTGTTCCCACCGGGTTGCAAGCAATCTGAATCTCATAGAGACATCCAAACAACCTTCTAGACCCATTCAATTGAGCTCTACACCAATTCTTGCAGTTCACTTTGGAGAATGCAACCATATTGAACCTTGCTTGACAAATCTCACCACTAACCATCTTCCTCTTACTCTTAATGCCACAAAGAGCTCTAAGTTGACCAACCGTCTCCAGTAGCCCATATTCAAGTGGGAACGTAAAGATTAAGGATATGAATTTTACCCACTTGAATGTTGTATTGGATTGTAATGGCTTTGGGAGAGGTTTTGCAAGCTCCACTCCCTTGTGTTCTTCTTTGAATTCTTCCACTTTTTTGCAGGCTTCCTCAATTTCAACCTCTTCCTCTTGGTAGCCATCTTCTAATTCAATCTCTTCTTCATTGCTTACCAAGGGCATGGGAGGTTGTGCATCTTCCTCCTTTGTGGATGCATCTTCCTCCTTTGTTTTTGCATCTTCCTCTTCTTCCATGTGTGAGAATGGAAAGTTCTCTAATTCACTAAAGTATGAACTCCTTTGATTGATTTCCTCACTTTCTTCTATAGGATCTTGTATTATATCTCTTGGGAAGGAATTTGCTTGCTCCTCTTCCTGTGGTTTGATAATCGACTGCACATGCTTCTCTACATTTTTGACACTTGTCTTTATATCATGTAAGAATTCTTTCATGGGAAGCTCAAGATCTGATGGTATTTGAGATGAATAAGAAGGAGGTGGCTCTTGATATGAATAAGAAGGAGATGATGGTTCTTGATAGGTGTAAAAAGAGGATGGTTCTTAGTATGAATAGGTAGATAGTGGCTCTTGATATGGGTAGAAAGATGATGGTTCTTGATATGGATAGAGAGGTGGTGGTTCTTGGTATGGATATGGAGATGGTGGTTCTTGATAGTTGGAACATGGAGTATTGAAGTTTCTTTGGTTTTGACTTTGCCAACCAAAATTCGGATAGTTCCCCCATTCATAATGATATGGATCACTACTCGGGTATGAGTAGTAACCCAGACGATCTCTCTCCATTATTTTTCCTTAGCACAAAACACCAAATAGAATTAAACGCACCATGTGGTAAACAGGAAAGTAAAGAAGAAATAACAGAATTCTAAAAATTAAAATAAGAAAAATTAAAATAAAACTAACTAAAAGATAACAAACTTAATTACAAAAATTAAGAAAAATTACTAGTATTAAATTATTAGGGAATTTGTTGAGAGACAAGTTTCCGTGCATCAATACCTTACATGAGTAAGGGTCGATCCCACGAGGATTGATGGATTAAGCAACAATAGTGTTTGATAAGCTTAGTTAGACAAACAAAAATTGGTGTTGAGAAGCAATATAAAAGACATTAAACATTATCAAGAATATTGAAGAAAGGCAAGTAAATACTTTGGGAAGAAAATATGGAGAAGATAGTTAAGGCTTCAGAGTTATCTATTTTTCTGGATTAATTTTTCTTACTAACTATTTTAACCATGTAGGATTTAATTTATGGCAAACTATATGTGACTAGACCCTAATTCCTTAGACCTTCCTAGTCTCCTATAAAATTCATCAACAGCCAATTCCTTGGTCAATTAATTCCAATTAGAGGGTGATGATCAAATTCCAGTTTATATACCACAAAAACTCTAACTACCCAAAAATAAAAGGATTATATGTCACGTATCCCGTTAAATCCAGATAATTAAAATTTAGGAGAATATGTTTTCAAGCTGTTGTTCAAGTAAAGAGCTTTTCCAAGTTATACAAGAACTCAAATAGAAAGAGGGTCATACTTCTGTTCCACCCAAATTCATAAAATAAAAAGCAAAAACAATTCTTAAATCATAAATCCATACATGAATTAAAATAGAAAAAGCAATTAAATTAATCCATAGAAGTAGACAGAGCTCCTAACCTTAACAGTGGAGGTTTAGTTGCTCATGGTAAAGAGAAAATAAGGATTCAGGTAAAATATACTGAATTCCAATATGATGGATCTTAATCCCCCAGAGTTCCCTAATGGAATCCCCTTTTTATAACTAATCCTAATTAATAAAAAAATCTAAAATTAAAATAATATCTTTTCCTATTTAAAAATCAAATTTGAATTTAAATTAGAATTAATTATAGCAATCCATAAGTCTTCAATTGATGGATGGGGACCACTTGATTTCGTCACTCTGCAGCCTCTGATCTGTGCTTTCTGGGCTAAAAATTGGGTCAAAAACGGCATAGAAATCGCCCCCAGCGTTTTCTGCACGTGGCGCATATCACGCGTGTCGGTCACGCGTACGCGTCGATGGTCTTCTTCGCGAGTCACGCGGACGCGTCGGTCACGCGCACGCGTCGTCATGGAAAGCTCCAAATCACGCGCACGCATCTGTCACGCATACGCGTCGCTCCTCGCTGCCATCTCCTTTGCTTCTTATGCTGCAGAAACTCCATCAAATCCAGGCAAATGCTACCTAATATAAACAGTATTGCACAAAACTCAAAATAGCATCCATAGTGGATAAAATATAATTAATTCTTGATTAAACTCAACAAATTACATGCAAATTCACTAGGAAAATATAGGAAAGATGCTCACGCATCAGCTGTGCGTACGCACAGGTAGTTGTGCGCACGCACACGTTTCTGAGCTTACTCCTTTGATTTCTCTTGCTTCCTCCTCTTTGCATACTCTTCTTCTGTTTTCTCCAATCCATTCCTACCTTACATACTTGAAAGCACTCACCAAAAATATCAAGGCATCGAATGGAAGAAAAATGGAATAAAATAGATTAAATTAAGTATAAAAAAGCATATTTTCATGATCAAGCACAAATTGGAAGGAGAGATCAAAAGCATGCTATTCAAGGGAATAAGTGTGAGTTTATATGATGAAAATCCATTCAATTCTAACCAAAAATCATCATCAAATATGGATTCATCAATAAGTAGGCTCAACATTGGTTTACAAAGGATAATGAAAAGGTTAAGGCCATATGGGTATGTAAGCTCAGTGAAACAAGGCCTCAATCATATAAGTGCACGCATACATCAAACAATGGAAATATAGAATTAAGCAAGACAAAGATCACACTTTTAGAGAGAAAAATACACAGCAAAAATAAAATATTGGTTGATAAAATGCAACCAATCAAATAGGCTCAAAATCTCACTGGTTTTGTGTGTTCGAGCTCTAACCATGTTCCAATATAATATTTCTTCAAACAAGTTTAATAAAAATTTTAATTCAAATTAGTGAAATGCTATAAAATAGTTTCTTGGAAAAGAAATTATTACTTCAACCAAGCAGTAGTAGAATATGCACAAAATCTAACAAACATGCGATCAAACATGCAAAAGCAACAACTAATTTAACAAAGAAAATTAAACATTGGTGTTGAGAAGAAAATAACTTACCCATGAATGTTGGTATCGACCTCCCCACACTTAAAGATTTCACCGTCCTCGGTGCATGCAAAGATGTGCAAGTGGATGGGTTGTTACAACTGATGATTTTCTCTAAAGATTGTGCAGATGGACTTGTTCGTTGCCCCCATTGAAAAGTTTTTTTCCTTTCTCTTCTCGGTGCCATCCTGAAAGAAGAGAAAAAGAAGAAAAGTAACCCAGAAATAAAGATAAGAAAATATATAAAGTATGGGTGGGTGCCAAATAATGAGGGTCTCAATTACATGGTAGCTACAACATGCAAGTGAGAAAATAGTAGAAGCAAATGGCATATCAATAGTGCAAAAATTGCAACAATGGGGAAGAGAGAGCGGGTCATGAAAGACAATATAAGTTCATATCAATGCAAAAGAAATACAAGTGTCATAGAAGATTAGCATCGACTTAAATAATATCACCCAATTAGAATAAAACAAGTCACGAAGCACCAGAATAATGCAAGAGATATTCAACAGTTGAGCAAAAAAATTCAACACCAAAGAAAAAATATCAAATTTAGAAAAGAAAATAAAAAATGCACAAAATTAAAATGCAATGAGTGAAAGTATGCAAATGCAATAAGGAAAATAGAATGAAAGAGAATAAGAATGAGAAGTTAAAGAAATGAAGAAGAAGAAAGTAAGAAAGGAGGAAGAACGAAGGAGAAATGAGAGGAGAAAGAAGTAAGAAATGAAAAACAGGACGCGTCACGCGCGCATGCATGCGTACGCGTGAAAAACTGAATTAGCCATGCGACGCGTAAGCGTCGCCCATGCGTAGGCGTGGGTGGCCGAAAATGAACACTGATGCGCGAGCGTCGGTCACGCGTACACGTGACTACTCGCCTGTTTCCAGCACAGTGGCAGCCCAACTCTCTGTTTAATTCACTATTAACGCTGATTTTCATGCCCACGCGTACGTGTTGGTTTTCTTGTGCGCCAGACACCCCTTCCGCGTCGTTCCAGCACAACTCTCTGTTTATTTTATTAAGATTACACAATGACATATGATGCATGCGCGTCATCGACGCTTACGCGTCGAGTGCAAAATTTTTTTTAATAAACCAGAAATTAATAAGCAACTAAACCATAAATTGAAAGAAATAAACATAAGGGTTAAGTACTGAAATCGTCCCTAAGGTAAGGGGTGAAAATCAAATTCGTCTCCGACCTTTTTCTATTATTAAAATCATCCCGAACGTTTAATACACTTTAAAATTGTCCTTCCCCCCTGAAAACAAAATTTTTGGACACTTTTGCCCTTTAGCCGTTACTGTAAGTTAGAGGTTTTAATAAATAAAGTTAATTTATTTGTTTATTTATTTATTTATATAAAGTTCTGATTTGGGGAGGGTTGGGATTAAATCAGAGAAGTCATCCCTAACTAACGAGACAGAGAAGGAGGAAGGGCTTTCGAAGGTGAGTGGAGCCATGGCTGCCGAGAGCTCACGGTCGTGCCGGAGTCGGTCGTCTGCGCAGAAGAGGGAGCTTGTGTGTGGACATGGAGAGAGATCCGTGCTTAGGATTTCGGGAACGAAGAACAACCCTGGGCGACAATTTTGGGGGTATGTCTACTATGAGGTTAGGGTTTTAAGTTTCTGTAGGTAGGTGATGGCAAGGTATTGTTTGTTCTGGGCTCTGACTCTGAAGGGTTGTTACAGATCCAGGAGGAGTGTGATTTCTTCCTTTGGGCAGACCCAGAAGCAGAGAGTGAGGATCCCCATGTTGCAAAGACGAAGAGAAAAGTTGCTGCTCTGAAAGCAAAAGTGAGAGACATTGAGTGGAAGTTCAAGGTTGCTGCAGTGTTAGGGATTTCTGGATGGGTTGTTTTGTTTTGCTTCTGGTCGCAGATTTGGTTCAATCAGAGGGAGGGGGTAGCGTGTGTGATGCCATTGAACTATGGTTGATGAAATTAGGGGAGAATTTAGTGTTCAGTTTGTATTTCTTTGATTGGGTCTGAGTTATGTAAATTGAGATGTACTGGGTCTTGCTGAACATCTGGGTTTAGTTTAGGGTTTTGCTGATTAATTTTGTGAGTGTAATGATCTCCTTGTAATTTGACAATTAATTGGAATGGAAAATTTATATTTTAGCAAGGAAATTGTGACTGAATTGTTCTGTTAATCAACTCTGTAACATATCAACTCAAATAAGAAAATTCATTAAACAGAACCAGCATAATATCAGGCAGAACACAGTCTAGTGTAATTCAGTAATAAGCATAGGAAAATAACACCAAATGGTGGATACCATCAATTCCATTACATGGAGACTAAACAAAATATAGTCCAAGACACTCAAAAAAACTACTGCAACTTTGTTGCTCACTAAGAAAGATTAATCATAAGCCATGTTGTCTAGTTTTCAAAAAACCAAAAGAAAAGTGTCACAAACATTGTCTCAAACCAAGCAACAGTACATTAATTATAGCACAAAAGACAAATTTTCAGAACAGTCTAAAGTTTTCCCCAAAGTCTTGGTGGAAGTTTGGCCATGAGCTTCAGCTTTCTAGGAGATACATGCAGTGGAATTCTGTGACTAAAGGAGACAGGCCTGGCTGGTTGGCTGGAGCTGGCTGCACCCTTCTCCTTTGGTGCTGGTGGTTCTTGTGTAAGGCTTCTAGTGGGCTTTCTGTTGGACCTAGTAGAGGATGATGTGGGCTTGGACCTGGAATGGGTTAAGTTGGATTGAGAAGAGGTGGTAGCTGGTTGGGGCTGAGATGCTGCTCTAGACCTGGTGGACCTCCTTAAACCTCAACTTGCAGATGACATGTCAGGCTGGGATGAAGCCTTAAATCTGGCTTTAGGTTTGATAGATGAAGGCTTCCTTCCTCCTCTGGTCCTTTTGCTAGCAACTTGCCTTGGTTGTTGGGCCTGAAAGACATTAAAGAATTCAGTTGATAGAAAAATGAAACTGTAACCCTAACATACATGCAGTTGATGATATACACACACTTACATCCAGGGATGGCTTCTTTCATCCTCCCCTCTTATGTCCAGATTCACCACAGTTTGAGCACCTTTGGATTTGTCCCCTCCTAGACAAGTGGGACTGGCTACTGGTGCACGAAATTGTGTATGTCAATGTCAATATTACTATTTCTCACAAATTCGCACAACTAACCAGCAAGTGCACTGGGTCGTCCAAGTAATACCTTACGTGAGTAAGGGTCGAATCCAACGGAGATTGTTTGCTTGAAGCAATCTATGGTTATTTTGTAATTCTTAGTCAGGATATCAATTATATTTATCAGTTTGAATTGCGAAAAATAAAAGAGCATGAAATAAATACTTGTTCTGCAGTAATGGAGAATATGTTGGAGTTTTGGAGATGCTTTGTCTTCTGAATCTCTGCTTTCCCCTGTCTTCTTCTTCACACACGCAAGGTCTTCCTATGGCAAGCTGTATGTTGGTGGATCACTGTTGTCAATGGCTACTATCCGTCCTCTCAGTGAAAATAGTCCAGGTGTGCTGTCACCGCCCGGCTAATCATCTGTCGGTTCTCACTCATGCTGGAATAGGATCCGTTGGTCTTTTTGCGTCTTTTACTATGCCCAACCTTTGTGAGTTTGAAGCTTGTCACAGTCATTCAATCCCTGAATCCTACTCGGAATACCACAAACAAGGTTTAGACTTTCCAGATTCTCAAGAATGCTGCCAATGAATTCTAGCTTATACCACGAAGATTTTGATTAAGGAATCCAAGAGACATTCATTCAATCGAAGGTAGAACGGGAGTGGTTGTCAGGTACGCGTTCATAGATTGAGAATGGTGATGAGTGTCACGGATCATCACGTTCATCATATTGAAGTGCGAATGAACATCTTAGATAGAAACAAGCGTGATGAATGAAAAACAGAAATACTTGCATTAATTCATTGAGACACAGCAGAGCTCCTCTTCCCCAACAATGGAGTTTAGAGACTCATGCCATCAAGGAGTACAAAGTTCAGATCTAAAATGTCATGAGGTACAAAATAAGTCTCTAAAAGTTGTTTAAATAATAAACTAGTAACCTAGGTTTACAGAAAATGAGTAAACTAAGATGGATAGTGCAAAAATCCACTTCTGGGGCCCACTTGGTGTGTGATGGGGCTGAGACTTAAGCTTCTCACGTGCCTGGGCTGTTTCTGGAGTTGAACGCCAGGTTGTAACCTGTTTCTGGCGTTGAACTCCAACTTGTAACTTGTTTCTGGCGCTGAACGCCAGACTGCAACATGGAACTGGCGTTGAACACCAGTTGACGTCGACTATCCTTGGGCAAAGTATGGACTATTATATATTTATAGAAAGCCCTGGATGTCTACGTTCCAACCCAATTGGAAGCGCGCCAATTGGACTCCTGTAGCTCCAGAAAATCCATTCCGAGTGTAGAGAGGTCAGAATCCAACAGCATCAGCAGTCCTTTTTCAGCCTGAATCAGATTTTTGCTCAGCTCCCTCAATTTCAGCAAGAAAATACATGAAATTACAGAAAAACACACAAAATCATAGTAAAGTCCAGAAATGTGATTTTTATTTAAAAATTAATAAAAATATAATAAAAAGTGACTAAAACATATTAAAAACTACCTAAAAATAATGCCAAAAAGCGTATAAATTATCCGCTCATCACAACACCAAAATTAAATTGTTGCTTGTCCCCAAGCAACTAAAAACAAAGTAGGATAAAAAGAAGAGAATATACAATGAATTTCTAAAAACATCTATGAAGATCAGTCTTAGTTAGATGAGCGGGGCTATTGGCATCTCACTTTATCTTTTGAAGTTCAGAATGATTGGTATCTATAGGAACTCAGAATTCAGATAGTGTTATTGATTCTTCTAGTTCAGTATGTTGATTCTTGAACACAGCTACTTTATGAGTCTTGGCCGTGGCCCTAAGCACTCTATTTTCCCGTATTACCACCGAATACATACATGCCACAGACACATAACTGGGTGAACCTTTTCAGATTGTGACTTAGCTTTGCTTAAGTCCCCAATTAGAGGTGTTCAGGGTTCTTAAGCACACTCTATTTTTGCTTTGGACCTCGACTTTAACCGCTCAGTCTCAAGTTTTCACTTGACACCTTCACGCCACAAGCACATGGTTAGGGACAGCTTGGTTTAGCCGCTTAGGCCAGGATTTTATTCCTTTAGGCCCTCCTATCCCCTGATGCTCAAAGCCTTGGATCCTTTTTATTACCCTTGCCTTTTGGTTTTAAGGGCTATTGGCTTTTTGCTCTTGCCTTTTGGTTTAAAGAGCTTTTGGCTTTTTCTGCTTGCTTTTTCTTTTTCTTGCTCTCTTTTTTTTCGCATTTTTTTCTGCAAGCTTTGTTCTTCACTGCTTTTTCTTGCTTCAAGAATCATTTTTATGATTTTTCAGATTATCAAATAACATTTCTCCTTTTTCATCATTCTTTCAAGTGCCAACAATTTTAACATTCATAAACAACAAATTCAAAAGACATATGCACTGTTCAAGCATTCCTTCAGAAAACAAAAAGTATTGCCACCACATCAAAATAATTAAACTATTTTAAAATTCGAAATTCATGTACTTCTTTTTCTTTTTCAGAAAACAATTTTCATTTAAGAAAGGTGATGGATTCATAGGACATTCATATCTTTAAGACATAGACACTTAGATACTAGTGATCATATAGTAAAGACACAAACATAATTAAACATGAAGCATAGTAAACGAAAAACAGGAAAATAAGAACAAGGAGATTAAGGAATGGGTCCACCTTAATGAGGGTGGCATCTTCCTCTTCTTGAAGAACCAATGGTGCTCTTGAGCTCCTCTATGTTTCTTCCTTGTCTTTGTTGCTCCTCCCTTATAGCTCTTTGATCTGCAGTCAAATGCTCTACCACTGAACTATGGACCCTTGAGATGAACCTCTCCATCTCTCATGACTCGGAGGTGGAAGCAACTGCCTTCCTTTTCCTCTTTCTAGAGGTCTCTCTGGCCTAGGTGCCATAAATGGTTATGGAAAAACAAAAAGCAACGCTTTTTTCCACACCAAACTTAAAAGGTTTGCTCGTCCTCGACCACAAGAAGATAGAAGGGAGTAGAAGGAGAAGTTTGAATGGGTGGGTATGGAAGGGAAATGGTTTGAATTGGAATGGTGAGGTAGGTGGGGATCCTGTGGGGTCCACAGATCCTGAGGGAATCTTGTGGGGTTCATAGATCCTGTAGAGGATCCTGTGGGGTCCACAGATCAAGTGGGGTCAAGGACTTAACATCCATGCTCCAATTAGGCCTGTAAAACGCCCTTGCTGTGCAATCCTGGCGTTTAACGCCAGACTGCTGCTTGTTTCTGGCGTTAAACGCCCAAATGTAGCCTGTTTCTGGCGTTTAACCCCAGGCAGATGCTTGTTTATGGCATTAAACGCCAGCTTGGTGCTTGTTTCTGGCGTTAAACGCCAGACAGATGCTTGTTTCTGGCGTTTAAACGCTAGACTGCTCTCCTCCAGTGTGTGCTATTTTCAATGCTGCTTTTCATTCTATTTTTTATTTTTCAGTAGTTTTTGTGACTTCACATGATCATCAACCTAATAAATGACGAAATAAAAAAAAGAAAATAAAATAGATATGATTAAATAACATTGGGTTGCCTCCCAACAAGCGCTTTTTTAATGTCAATAGCTTGACAATGAGCTCTCATGGTGCCTCACAGATAATCAGAGCAAGGTTGGAACCTCCCAACACCAAACTTAGAGTTTGGTTGTGGCCTCCCAACACCAAACTTAGAGTTTAAATGTGAGGGTTTTGTTTGACTCTGTATTGAGAGAAGCTTTTCATGCTTCCTCTCCATGGTTACAAAAGGAGAACCTTGTGTCTTATAGTTTGCAATGTCTACAAACCACAGAGCTTCCTGAATAGCAAATAATTGCTCATCCGGAAAGGTTTCAGAGATCTCAGTAGGAGGGAGGGATGCTCCTGCTACTGGTTCTATCTGGGACAGGTGATCAGCTACTTGATTCTCTTGTCCCTTTTCGGTCTCTTATTTCTATATCAAACTCTTGCAGAAGCAACACCCATCTTATGAGCCTGGGCTTTGAATCCTGCTTTGTGAGTAGATATTTAAGAGCAGCATGGTCAGTGTACACAATCACTTTTGATCCTACTAAGCATGATCTAAACTTGTCAATGGCATAAACCACTGCAAGCAGCTCTTTTTCTGTGGTTGTGTAATTTTTTCTGGGCATCATTTAAAATGCGGCTAGCATAATGAATGACATGCAGAAGCTTGTTATGCCTCTGTCCCAGTACTGTACCAATGGCATGGTCACTGGCATCACACATTAGTTCAAATGGTAATGTCCAGTCTGGTGCAGAAATAACTGGTGCTGTGACCAGCTTAGCTTTCAGAGTTTCAAACGCCTGCAGACACTCTGTGTCAAACATAAATGGCGTGTCAACAGCTAGCAGAATGCTCAGAGGTTTTGCAATTTTTGAAAAATCCTTTATAAACATCCTATAGAATCCTACATGCCCCAGAAAGCTTCTGATTGCCTTAACATTGGTGGGTGGTGGTAATTTTTCAATTACCTCTACCTTAGCTTGATCCACCTCTATTCCCTTGTTCGAAATTTTATGCCCAAGGACAATTTATTCAGTCACCATAAAGTGACATTTTTCCCAATTTAGAACCAGGTTAGTCTCTTGGCATCTTTTCAGAACAAGTGCTAGATGAGATGCGGGTTGGTTTGACCTCTTCAGTCAAGCCAAGCTTTTTGATGGTGGATGCAGGGATTAGGTTGATGGTTACCCCAAGATCACATAAAGCTGTCTCGGTGCAATTACCCTCTAATATGCATGGTATCATAAAGCTCCCGGGATCTTTAAGCTTTTCTGAGAAGCTTTTCAGAATGACTGTACTGCATTCTTCAGTGAGGAGAACTCTTTCGGTTTCTCTCCAGTCCTTCTTATGACTTAAGATATCTTTCATGAACTTGGAATAAGAGGGTATTTGCTCAAGTGCCTTTGCAAACGGAATCTTTATTTCAAGAGTCCTGAGATAGTCTACAAAGCGAGCAAATTGCTTATCCTGCTCCTCTTGGCGGAGTTTTTGAGGATAAGGTATCTTGGCTTTGTACTCCTTAATCTTGGTTGCTGCAGGTTTATTTCCTACAGAAGTGGTTGGGAAAGCCTTTTTAGAGAGGTTGTTATCAGCACTTGTGTGTGTCTGATCCATCACTGGTGTTTGAATGCCAGGGTTGGAAGCTTGATTGGTGTTGGACGCCAACTTCCTACCTGTTTCTGGCATTTCAACGCCAGAGTTATTCATCTCTGGGCTCTTACTGTCCTCAGAGGGATTTTGGATAGTATTTTGCTCATCCTCTATCAGTTGTTCTTTTCTTGGCTTTCTGCTGCTCTGAAGTGAGGTATTTAATGTTTTCCCACTTCTTAATTGAACTGCTTGGCACTCTTCTGTTATTTGTTTCGATAACTGATGTTTTGTTTGCTTCAACTGTACTTCCATATTCATATTAGCCATTCTTTTGTCTTGTAGTATCTCTTTGAATTTGGCTAGCTGTTTGGTTAGAAAATCTAATTGCTGATTGAATTCAGTAACTTGTTCTGCAGGACTGAGTTCAGCAGTTACTGTTTTAGCCTCTTCTTTCTTGGAAGACTCACTACTTAGGTACTGATGACATGTCATCATGTCATGTTTTTCTATGCCTTTTTCCTTTGTTTTCAATAGGTTTTATGCACTTTCTTGAGCCATAAGCAAGCCAAGTGGGTAGATTTTCATGCTTCCTTTGATTTAATCAACCATGTATGAATTCATGCTATTTCATGAGGTTTTATGCTAAAATTGTCACATATTATGAAAGAATGAATATCTCATGATTTTGAGCATAGCTTTGATGTGATTGGTTGATTAATGGTCCCATCAATCACACAACTCATTTCACACCCCTCAACACAACTTCACCACAACACATTCACGTCACCAGAATTACTCTCAACCTTCATCCCTTGTATTTACAGATGAGGAATACCTTGAAGCCATTGAAATACAGAGAAAACTAGTGGAAATACACACAAAATCCCCATCTTGGAAAGAATTCGTATTCAAGAAGATGAATGAGTCCTCAGAGCAATCAAGGGGGGACTTAGAACCATCAAACAGTGAAGATGAAGACCAATTTGTGAGTGAGGAAGTGGAAAAACAAGATGAGGAGGCTACTGCATCAAGTGAACTTTCAATAAAGAATGAGGAGGTTGAAAATGAAACTACACTTGAGGTGACAAAAGAACCTGAACACTCACAACCCCCACAAACTTCCATGAACCACTCAAGGCTTTCAGAGCTTGAGTCCAAGCTCGAAAAATATGCGAAAGAAGCACAAATATTCGAAAAAAGGCAAGAGGCTGTCTTCAAAAATATGAATGAAGAAGTAGAGAAAATAAGGAGGAGCTTAGAACCACTGAGCAAGAAAAATGAAGGCCAATTGATGAGTGTAAAAGAGGAAGTGGAGGAGCAAGAAAGTGAAGAAGTCATTCCAAACTCAAGTGAAGCAGAAAAGTACATAAAGGAGGAGTTCATGGAACCACCAATACAAGAGGCCCTAATTGAAGAAATCACTCCAATAATCACACAGCAACCATGTCTTGACATCCAAGAAGTGAAGGCATTTAACAAAAGCACCAAGAAGAGGATTGTGACCAAGACACCAAGGACAACGTTCATGAGAAAGTCAACTGCAAACAATCCTCCCCCTGATCCAGCAAGCAAGATCAATCAAGCCAATTTCACAAGGAAGCTTGCTGAGGAGAGACCAAGACAAGGGGCACTAGCTGAAACTTCTCCTCCTTTGAAGTCATTTCTCTTAACAAATTGGAAGAAAAGGAAGAAAGTAAAGAACAGGTAGACAGTAGGTACAATTCTTCTCCTTGCTTCGTTTAAATTTCAATAAATTGGCATATGATTACATTCTAAGTTTGGTGTTGCCCTGCAACAAACTGTTTTCCATTTTCATGGATGATTGCATCAATTTTACATGAAAGTGACACACCAAGATTCTAAGTTTGGTGTGCCACCTATTTTTCTATGCAAACCAGTCCAGCAACATCACTTGTCTGCATAATCATATTGCCTTTTACAGTGTTATTTTTCTTCTTAGTTGGATAATTTTTATTTTCCCTTTGTTTCATTTATTTACTTGTTTTTAATGCTTTCCTTCATTAACTGTTATTGTTAATACATCACCAAGACATCCTTATTCATAACAGACTCTTCATTTGGTGATTGTATTTAACATATAACAGTTTCTTTTGTTTAGTTTTAGTTCAAATAAAT
>NC_029794.2:64434045-64444891 GCF_000816755.2 Arachis ipaensis
CTGCATGATTCTTTTCTTGCTTGGGGACAAGCAAGGTTTAAGTTTGGTGTTGTGTTGACATGTCATCATGTCATGTTTTTCTATGCCTTTTTCCTTTGTTTTCAATAGGTTTTATGCACTTTCTTGAGCCATAAGCAAGCCAAGTGGGTAGATTTTCATGCTTCCTTTGATTTAATCAACCATGTATGAATTCATGCTATTTCATGAGGTTTTATGCTAAAATTGTCACATATTATGAAAGAATGAATATCTCATGATTTTGAGCATAGCTTTGATGTGATTGGTTGATTAATGATAGGTGAAGAAGGCTTGGAGAAAGGTTGAAGCAAGAAGGAATAGCTTTTCGCCAACGTTTGAGGGCTAACGTTACCTCAAACGCTGCACACCAAAGCCAGCGACCATGCCCTCTTCAAATGATCATAACTTGAGTTGTAGATGTCCAATTGAGGTGATTCCAGGTGGTTAGAAAGCTGACATTCAGAGCTTTCCAACCATATATGATAGTATATATTGGGCATAAAATTGGCAACATGACAAGAGGTTAGCTTGACTAAACTAATCACCCACTAAAGTTGCTTGATCCATCAATCCCTGTGGGATCGACCTCACTCCCGTGAGTTTTTATTACTTGATGCGACCCGGTGCACTTGCCGGTTAGATTTGTGTGTTTTGGGAGAAATTTATTTTTCACCAAAATACTCATCAGGTACAGATGCTGATTTCTGGCAACTGTATCAATGAGCTCTTGAGCTTCTTCAATTGTCTTTTTCATGTGTATAGATCCACCAGCTGAGTGGTCCAAAGACATCTGAGCTTTCTCTGTAAGCCCATAATAGAAGATGTCTAACTGCACCCACTCTGAAAACATTTCAGAGGGGCATTTTCTTAGCATATCTTTGTATCTCTCCCAGGCATCATAAAGAGATTCATTATCTCCTTGTTTAAAGCCTTGGAAGTTCAGCCTTAGCTGTGACAAACCATTAACAACCTCATATGTTTGTGCAGCAGACCAGTAAGGCCTCCACTCACCAGCTGATCTGCCTTTCCTCTCTAATTTCAGCCTAATCCGAGGTAAAACTGTCCCATTAAAGTTCTTAATTCTTTTCCTATTAAGAGCCCACCTACTCATCAAATAAACCCTATTGTCCTCCAACATTGACACTATAGGTTTCTCCCTAGAGTCTACTATTGCACTATCAAAGCTCTCACACATGTTGTTCACAAGAGTGTCACATTTAGAGTGAAAATTAAACCTGGACCTGCTCCAAAATCTTGGAGGAATAGTGTTTAGATGTCTGTGCGCATCCACGTTGATCTGCCTTATGATTTGCATCTCTTTCTCCCATTCCTTCCAGTGTGTAGCCTTTGCACACCTCCACATCAGCTGCTTCAGGTGTAACCCAGGAAATTTCTTCCTAAAGTTATTGTAAAGATGGCGGACACAGAACCTATGGTCCACTCCTAGAATAACTTCATCGAAAGCAGGTAAGAGACCCTAATAGAGCAGGTAAAATTATGTTACATAACAATTACTGCATTAATAAAGGACAAAAGCTTCAACATCCAGAATTTAAATTTATCAAATGTAAGATTTTAATTGCAACCCCAACCATTTACCTTCTGCTGATCAGACATGAAGGTTGTTTTCCCAATGACCTCAGCTCCAAAGTCGTCAATGAGCAGCTGGAGAAACCACTTCCAGGTGTCTTTAGTCTCTGCCTCCACAACGGCGTAGGCAATTGGAAGCATTTGATCATTGGGATCCCACCCAATCACTGTCAACAACTGCCCCCATTGAGGTGTCTTTAGAAAACAGCCATCCAATCCAACAAACTTTCTACACTACAGGAAGCTCTTCTTGTAAGCAGCTAGGCACATATATACCCTTTGAAAAATGTAGTAATTGTTTAACCCCTGGTGCTGGTCCTCAACCTCAAAATCAGGGGACCTCTGTACCTTGAGCATCACTGAGGACCCTGGATTAGCACGTAGCAGCTCGGAGCAGTAGTCAGCAATCCTTTTGTACTGCTTCCGGTAAGCTCCCTGAATCTCATCCAATGCAGCTTGTCTAGACCTTGCTGCCATTGAAGTTGTCACTGTCAAATTCTATTTCCTTTGTGCCTTGTTGACCAGATCCTTTATCTTCACCTCTGGGTTACCTTCCACTTTCTTCCCAAATGCTATACTCAGCCAATCAGTATGCAGTATCCCTACCCTATGTGACTGGCCACAAGTATGCTTAAGGTTCATTGACCTCAGCTGCCAAGTCTTCTCCTCACTCATTTTTGCTGTGTATAACCAAAACGGGCAACCCTCTTGACAAACAGCCCTCACCCTGACCAAGTCAAGTTTCGCATACCTCAGTCCCCTTCTTGTTTGCACTGCATAAGCTGTTAAAGTGTCCTTGAATTCCTCCCTTGAAGCAAACACAGTTCCAACTTCCCATTTGTACCTTGTCATGTTTTTCACATCTTTATGGATCGGATATCTAATTGCTTTGTTGTTATCATCATCCACGCTGTCCTCTTTCTCTGAACCACGACCCACTTCATAATCCACATCAACTTCATCACTATTGAACCTTCCTCATCACTGAAATCACCTCCTGCAACCCCTTTCCCTTTTTCAACCCGATCACCATCCGTCCCACCTCTTACTTCATCAAATCCGCTCTCATCATCATACTCCTCTTCACTATCTGTAAACATCACATCATCTGCACTGTCAACCTCACCATCAGATGGAGTGAAATCCTCATCACTATTCAATTTAACCTGCTCATCCGGGTTCAGCTTATCTCCCGCTTTAACTGCCTCTGTATTGGCCCTTTCCACCTCCTGACCCCTATCACCCTGATAAATCACCAGCTATTTCTGATTATTTTTCTCTTCATCATTGGCCCTCTCCGCCTCCTGAACCTGTTCACCTGGGCCTCTAACATCAAGAAACCCTACTTCAGGAAACTCTTCATCAACCTCAACCTTATGGACCACGTACAGATCGACATGACCCCTCTTCCCCGCTATTTTACACATATCAATGGCATCTCTGTCTCCCTCAAATAACTTTAAATTGTTCTCTAACCATTCAGAACTTGGGTCCTTATACCAGAAAGCTAAGATTTTTTCCTTTGTGTACCCAAACTGTCCCACCTCAGCATATGCCTCAGAAAGAGACCACTAATCCATATCAACATCTTCGATCACAGTCCTTTCTCCCCCTATATACTCCAATGTACCATTGTCATACCCAAATCTACCACCATGGTACATAGTCAGGTTAAAGGTTCCCATCACCTAAAACCTACAAACAAAAATCACACCCAACTCCCATTTGTAAACCACCAAATACCCTTCCCACAGTATTAAGTTCAAGCTCCAAAAAATCAAAACAAATGCTGCACACATACCTGATTCGAGATGACTGCCAATGAATCTGTTTCGCGGGAATAAAACACGAAGCGTCAAAGGGCTCAGGGGCAAATTTGGAATTAAAATTTTTTTAATGCACTTGAGGACGATTTTAAAGTGTTTCTGAACAATCGGGATGGTTTTAATAACAAAAAAAGGTCGGAGACGAATTTGATTTTCACCCGTTGCCTTAGGGACGATTTCAGTACTTAACCCTAAACATAACTAAAAATGAAAATATAACTTATTACTAACATAAATAAAAGGGAAATTAGAAAGAATTTACCATGGTGAGTGTCTCCCACCTAGCACTTTTAGTTAAAGTCCTTAAGTTGGACATTTGTGAGCTCCTTGTCATGGTGGCTTGTGCTTAAACTCATCTTAAAACTTCCACCAATGCTTGGACTTCCAAAACGCTCTAACATCTCCAAATAAATTCTCCAAGCCTTGATGAAGTTCTTCACAAGCTTTGAGCTCCCAAAGCTGATCCTTTTATATACCCGGATCCCAAATCTTGTTTTTACACCCGTCTGTAAGTTGATCATCGTTGTTCCAACCGGGTGGCAAGCAAGTCGAATTCTCAATGCAATACCAAACTCTTCTCTTAGATCCAACCAAATGTTCACTAGTCTCGCCCTTGCATCTAACTCTTGAAGTTTCAACCTTGATGAGTCTTGATTTACAACTCCAACCACTAAACATTCTTCTGTTACGCTTAATGCCATAAAGCTTCCTAAGTTGGCCATCCGTATCAAGAATACCATACTTAAGTAGGATAGGAAGGCGAATAGAGATAAGTATTACCCACTCAAATGAAGTTGTAGACAACAACCTAGGTAGAGAAGTCTCTAACGGTCTTGACAAAGCATATTCCATTCCCGTCCAACCTTGCTGAAGGACTTCCACTTTCACATCATTCTCAAACTTACTTCTTGATCTATCTCATCCAATTCTTCATAGGGAATATGGCATGGAGGTTGTGCACTGGCCTCCTTGACAACAATTTCAATCTTCTTGGAGGAATACTCTACAACTCTTTATTCCCATGGAGGTTCGGCATCTCCGAAGTCTTCAACCACTTCTTCCTCTTCAACTATTACAGCTTCCTCCACTTGTTCCAATACAAAGTCACGTTCCTCATTGTCGACAAGATTTTCTAGTGTCTCCTTCATGCTACGCTCTTGGTGCACGAATTGTGAATCACACTTTTCACAATGCGTACCACTAACCAGCAAGTGCACTGGGTCGTCTAAGTAATACCTTACGTGAGTAAGGGTCGAATCCCACGGAGATTGTTGGTTTGAAGCAAGCTGTGATTATCTTGTAATTCTTAGTCAGGAAATCAATTATGTTTATCAGTTGAATTGCGAATAACCAAGAGAACATAAATTAAAGGTTACTTGTTATGCAGTAATGGAGAATATGTTAGAGTTTTGGAGAGGCTTTGTCTTCTGAATCTCTGCTTTCCTCTGTTTTCTGATTCACGCACGCACGTCCTCCTATGGCAAGCTGTATGTAGGGGATCACCATCGTCAATGGCTACATCCCATCCTCTCAGTGAAGAATATGCTCACATGCTCTGTCACAGCACGGCTAATCATCTGTCGGTTCTCGATCATACTGGAATAGGGTTCTTCATCCTTTTGCGTCTGTCACTAACGCCCAGCACTCGCGAGTTTGAAGCTCGTCACAGTCATTCGATCATTGAATCCTACTCGGAATACCACAGACAAGGTTTAGACTTTCCGGATTCTCATGAATGCTGCCATCAGTTCTAGCTTATACCACAAAGATTCTAATTAAGAGATCTCAGAGATACTCATTCAATCAGATATAGAACGGAGGTGGTTGTCAGGCACACGTTCATGGTTTGAGAAAGGTGATGAATGTCACGGATCATCACCTTCATCACAGTTAGGCGTGAATGAACATCTTAGATAGGAACAAGCGTGTTTGAATGGAAAACAGAAATACTTGCATTAATTCATCGAGACATAGCAGAGCTCCTCACCCCCAACAATGGAGTTTAGAGACTCATGCCGTCAAAGAGTACAAAATTTAGATCTAAAATGTCATGAGATACAAAATAATTTTCTAAAAGTTGTTTAAATACTAAACTAGTAGCCTAGGTTTACAGCAAATGAGTAAACTATAGCAGATGGTATAGAGTTCCACTTTTGGGGCCCACTTGGTGTGTGCTGGGGCTGAGATTTAAGTAATTTACGTGCATAAGGCCATTTTGGGCGTTCAACGCCTGGTTTGGATCCATTTCTGGCGTTGAACTCCAGCTTTTAATCCTTTTCTAGCGTTGGACGCTAGAATTGGGCAGAGAACTGGAGTTGAACGCCAGTTTACGTCATCTATCATTGATCAAAGTATGGACTATTATATATTGATGAAAAGCCCTGGATGTCTACTTTCCAACGCAATTAGAAGCACGCCATTTCGAGTTCTATAGCTCCAGAAAATCCACTTTGAGTGTAGGGAGGTCAGAATCCAACAACATCAGCAGTCCTTTTTCAGCCTGAATCAGATTTTTGCTCAGCTCCTTCAATTTCAACCAGAAAAATACCTGAAATTACAGAAAAACACACAACTCATAGTAAAGTCCAAAAATATGAATTTTTCCTAAAAACTATTGAAAATAAACTAACAACTAACTAAAACATACTAAAAACTATATGAAATTAACTCCAAAAAGCGTATAAAATATCCGCCCATCACAACACCAAACTTAAACTATTGCTTGTCCTCAAGCAACTAAACAAATAAAATAGAAGACTAATAGGTTGAGAAGCAATAATATCCCAGAGTTTTTGAGTGAAGCTCAGATTCTAATTAGATGAGCGGGACTAGCAGCTTTTTGCTTCCGAACAGTTTTGGCATCTCACTTTATCCATTGAAGCTCAGAGTGATTGGCATCTATAAGAACTTAGAATTCAGATAGTGTTATTGATTCTCCTATTTCAGTATGATGATTCTTGAACACAGCTATTTCATGAGTCTTGGCCGTGGCCCTAAGCACTTTGTTTTCCAGTATTACCCCTGGATACATAAATGCCACAGACACATAATTGGGTGAACCCTTAGGATTGTGACTCAGCTTTGCTAAAGTCCCTAATTAGAGGTGTCCAGAGTTCATAAGCACACTCTTCTTTCTGCTTTGGACCTTGACTTTAACCGCTCAGTCTCAAGTTTTCACTTGACACCTTTACGCCACAAGCACATGGTTAGGGACAGCTTGGTTTAGCCGCTTAGGCCAGGATTTTATTCCCTTAGGCCCTCCTATCCACTGATGCTCAAAGCCTTGGGATCTTTTTTATTACCCTTGCCTTTTGGTTTTAAGGGCTATTGGCTTTTTCTATTTTTTTTTTTTTGCTGCTTTTTCTTGCTTCAAGAATCATTTTTATGATTTTTCAGATTATCAATAACATGTCTCATGTTCATCATTTTTTTTAAGAGCCAACATATTTAACAGTCTTAAGCAATAAATTCAAAAGACATATGCACTGTTCAAGCATTCATTCAGAAGACAAAAAGTATTGCCACCACATGTAACTAATTAGAATTTCTCTTATTAAAACTCGAAATTTTATTGCCTCTTATTCAAAAGATCTACTATTTTATTCATGTTTGCTGATGATGAGAAAAATAAACTATGGCTTAATTGGAGATAAAATCAAAATAGATACTAATTACTACTATATGACTCCTAAGGTGAACTTCTATAATGACACTATCACAGAGTTAAAGCAGAAATTAGAATTTAACAACCTTTGTTCTAGGAAATGGGTGTTCCTCTGATCCGTGGGGTGCTTGATCCTTCAGGAGATAACTTCTGACGCTTCAATTCCCTTAAGTCACGCCCTTTCTCCTCTTGTTCTTTAAACATATAGGTCAGCATTTGACTGTGTTCCTTCTGTTCTTTTATTATTTGCTCCATAGCTTCCCGTATCTTGGTGATAGACGTCTCAAGATACTCCCAATATTCAGATTGAGGGATTTCTGGGAGGAATTCCTGCGTTTTCTTCTTGGTGGGATCCTTCTGCGCTTGTTGTTTTTCCATTGATGCCTTGGTGATTGGTTTCTCAACTGAGATGTACTCAGTTATTCCCATCCTTACTCCAGCATCCTTGCAGAGCAGCGATCTCACGCTTGGATAAGCCAACCTGGCCTCCTTAGAATTTTTGTTAGCAATTTTGTAGAGTTCAGCTGAGATCAGTTGATGAACTTCCACTTCCTTTCCCATCATGATGCAATGGATCATCACTGCTCTTTTAACTGTGACTTCAGAACGGTTGCTAGTAGGCAACAGAGAATGCCCAATGAAGTGCAGCCATCCTCTGGCGACTGGTTTGAGATCTTCTCTCTTGAGTTGATTTGGGACACCCTTTGTGTTGGTGGTCCACCTGGCTTCAGGGACACATATGTCCTCTAGAATCTTATCCAAACCCTTGTCTGTTCTCATCATTCTCCTGTTGAAGGAATCTGGATCATCTTTCAGCTGCGGTAACTTTAAGATCTCTCTGATCTTGTCAGGGGTGGTATGAACAATCTTTCCTCTGACCATGGTCCGATATTCATAGAAGGCAGTTCCAGATAGTTTTTGCTTGTCAGTCTGCCACATATTGGCATAGAACTCCTGGATCATATTCCTTCCCACCTTCGTTTCAGGATTAGCTAGGACTTCCCAGTTCCTGATTCGAATTTGCTCCTGGATCTCCGGATATTCATCTTCTTTCAGATCGAATCTAACTTCCGGGATCACTGATCTCAGACCCATTATTTTGTTATAATGGTCTGAATGTTCTTTAGATAAGATCTTCCCTTGATTCCAAAGTAGTTTTGGAACGCTCTCTTTCTTGCCTCTTGGAGTGGGTTGTTTTCCTTTGGGGGCCATGATCTTAGTGATCGCGGATAAACACACCAAACTTAGAGGTTTGCTTGTCCTCAAGCAAAAGAAAAGAAAGGAGAGGGATAGAAGGAGAGCTAGGTGCAATTGTTGATGGGAGAGGAGGAAGGCCGAACTCAAATTTCCAAGCTCCGTGCCCAATCCTTTCTACGGGTATTTACTGTCCGTTCTAGGATTCTCTTTAATTCTCTGTTAGAGACTTCAGCTTGCCCATTAGTTTGTGGATGATATGGAGTAGCTACCTTGTGGCGAATTCCATACCGAACCATGGCAGAGTAAAGCTGTTTATTGCAGAAGTGAGTGCCTCCATCACTGATTAGTACTCTGGGGACACCAAACCTGCTAAAGATATGTTTCTGGAGGAACTTCAGCACTGTCTTAGTATCATTGGTGGGTGTGGCAATGGCTTCAACCCATTTTGACACATAGTCAACTGCCACCAGAATATAAGTGTTTGAGTATGATGGCGGGAAAGGTCCCATGAAGTCAATTCCCCATACGTCAAACAACTCAATTTCCAAGATTCCTTGTTGAGGCATGGCGTAACCATGAGGCAGATTACCAGCTCTTTGGCAACTGTCACAGTTACGTACAAACTCTCGGGAATCTTTATAGAGTGTGGGCCAATAGAAGCCACATTGGAGGACCTTGGTTGCTGTTCGCTCACCTCCGAAATGGCCTCCATATTGAGATCCATGGCAATGCCATAGGATCTTCTGTACCTCTTCTCTAGGCACACACCTACGGATTATTCCGTCTGCACATCTCTTAAAGAGATAGGGTTCATCCCATAAGTAGTACTTTGCATCAGTAATTAATGTCTTCTTTTGTATCCTGTTGTACTCCTTGGGTATGAACCTTGCAGCTTTATAGTTTGCAATATCGGCAAACCATGGTGCTTTCTGAATGGCAAATAAATGCTCATCCAGAAACGTCTCAGAGATCTCAAGAGAGGGGAGGGGCGTCCCTTCTACTGGCTCTATCCGGGACAGATGATCAGCTACTTGGTTCTCTGTTCCTTTTCTGTCTCTTATTTCTATATCAAACTCTTGCAGAAGCAACACCCATATGATGAGCCTGGGTTTTGAATCCTGCTTTGTGAGTAGATATTTAAGAGCAACATGATCAGTATACACAATCACTTTTGATCTTACTAAGTATGATCTGAACTTGTCAATGGCGTAAACCACTGCAAGTAATTCTTTTTCTGTGGTTGTGTAATTTTTCTGGGCATCATTTAAAATGCGACTAGCATAATAAATGACATGCATAAGCTTGTCATGCCTCTGTCCCAATACTGCACCAATGGCGTGATCACTGGCATCACACATTAGCTCAAATGGTAACGTCCAGTCTGGTGCAGAAATGACTGGTGCTGTGACCAGCTTAGCTTTCAGCATTTCGAACGCCTGCAGGCACTCTGTGTCAAACACAAATGGCGTGTCCACAGCTAGCAGATTGCTTAGAGGTTTTGCGATTTTTGAAAAATCCTTTATAAACCTCCTATAGAATCTTGCGTGCCCCAGAAAGTGCCAGAGTTAGAAGCTGGTGTGAAACCGGACGCCAGCTCCTTGTCTGCTCCTGGCGTTTGAACGGCAAAATTGTGCCCATTTTGGGCGTTCAACGCCAGATCTTTCCCATTTTGGGCGTTCAACGCCAGATCCTTTCCCATTTCTAGCATTGAACGCCAGTCCTGAGCATGGTCTGGGCGTTCTGCGCCAGCCTTCCGCCAATTTTCTGGCGCTTTAGTTCCAAAATTACTTTTCCCTGGGCTCTTACTGTCCTCAGGTGAATTTTGGGTGGTTTACTCATTTCTTAGCTTTTTGCTGCCTTGAGGTGGGGTATTTAATATTTTCCCACTTCTTAGTTGAACTGCTTGGCATTCTTCTGCTATTTGCCTTGACAGCTGCTGCTTTGTTTGCTTAAACTGTTCGTCCATATGTATATTAGCTATCCTTGTCTCTTGTAGTCTATCTTTGAATTCGGCTAACTACTTTGTTAGAAAGTCCAATTGCTGATTGAATTCAGCAGCTTGTTTTACAGGACTGAGTTCAGCAGTTACTGTTTTGACCTCTTCTTTCATGGAAGGGTCACTGCTTAGGTACAGATGCTGATTCTTGGCAACTGTATCAATGAGCTCTTGGGCTTCTTCAATTGTCTTTCTCATGTGGATAGATCCACCAGCTGAGTAATCAAGAGACATCTGAGCTCCTTCTGCAAGCCCATAGTAGAAGATGTCTAACTGAACCCACTCTGAAAACATTTCAGAGGGGTATTTTCGTAGCATCTCTCTGTATCTCTCCCAGGCATCATAAAGAGATTCATTATCTCCTTGTTTAAAGCCTTGGATGTCCAGCCTTAGCTGTGTCATCCGTTTTGGGGGAAAGTATTGATTCAGGAATTTTTCTGTCAGCTATTTCCATGTCCTTATGCTGGCCTTAGGTTGGTTATTCAACCACCTCTTAGCTTGATCTTTTACAGCAAATGGAAACAGTAATAGTCTGTAGACATCCTGATCTATTTC
>NC_029794.2:64445164-64482045 GCF_000816755.2 Arachis ipaensis
TTTTATTTATTTATTTATTTATTTATTTCGAAAACAAAATAAATCAAAATAAAATAAATAAAAATGAGTGAAAGATTTTCGAAAAAGTGAGGAGAGAGAAAGTGGTTAGGAGATTTTAAAAAGGATATGATGAATTTCGAAAAAGTTTTTAAATTTTTAAATAAAAATCTGAATTTTAGAAATAGATTTCGAAAAGATGTTTTAAAATAGAGAGAAAAGATATTTTTTTTTTGAATTTTAAGAAGAGAGAGAAAAACAATAAGATAGCACAAGATTTAAAATTTTTAGATCTAATGCTCCTTATTTTCGAAAATTTTTAAGGGAAAAACACTAAGGAACACCAAACTTAAAAATTTTAAGATCAAGACACAAGGAAAACTCAAGAACACTTTGAAGATTCACAAGAACACAAGAACACGACGGAAGAACACCAAACTTAAAATTTTTAGAAAACTACTAAAATTTTCGAAAAACACAGAGAAATCCACAAGAAAACACCAAACTTAAAGTTTGGCACAGGATTTAATAGAAAAATTATTTTTGAAAAAGATTTTAATAAGAAAATAAGGATTCTAAAGTTTTAACACGACAATAATACGAGACTCTAAATAAAAAGAGAGATTTTTTCCTAATCTAAGCAACAAAATAAACCTTTAGTTGTCCAAACACGAACAATCCCCAGCAACGGCGCCAAAAACTTGGTGCACGAATTCTGAATCACATTTTTCACAATGCGTACCACTAACCAGCAAGTGCACTGGGTCGTCCAAGTAATACCTTACGTGAGTAAGGGTCGAATCCCACGGAGATTGTTGGTTTGAAGCAAGCTGTGGTTATCTTGTAATTCTTAGTAAGGAAATCAATTATGTTTATCAGTTGAATTGTGAATAACCAAGAGAACATAAATTAAAGGTTACTTGTTATGCAGTAATGGAGAATGCTTTGTCTTCTGAATCTCTGCTTTTCTCTGTCTTCTGATTCACGCACGCACGTCCTTCTATGGCAAGCTGTATGTAGGGGATCACCGTCGTCAATGGCTACATCGCATCCTCTCAGTGAAGAATATGCTCACATGCTCTGTCACAGCACGGCTAATCATCTGTCGGTTCTCGATCATACTGGAATAGGGTTCTTCATCCTTTTGCGTCTGTCACTAACGCCCAGCACTCGCGAGTTTGAAGCTCGTCACAGTCATTCGATTATTGAATCCTACTCGGAATACCACAGACAAGGTTTAGACTTTCCGGATTCTCATGAATGCCGCCATCAGTTCTAGCTTATACCATAAAGATTCTAATTAAGAGATCTCAGAGATACTCATTCAATCAGATATAGAACGGAGGTGGTTGTCAGGCACACGTTCATGGTTTGAGGAAGGTGATGAATGTCACGGATCATCACCTTCATCACAGTTAGGCGTGAATGAACATCTTAGATAGGAACAAGCGTGTTTGAATGGAAAACAGAAATACTTGCATTAATTTATCGAGACATAGCAGAGCTCCTCACCCCCAACAATGGAGTTTAGAGACTCATGCCGTCAAAGAGTACAAAATTTAGATATAAAATATCATGAGATACAAAATAATTTTCTAAAAGTTGTTTAAATACTAAACTAGTAGCCTAGGTTTACAGCAAATGAGTAAACTATAGCAGATGGTATAGAGATCCACTTCTGGGGCCTACTTGGTGTGTGCTGGGGCTGAGATTTAAGTAATTTACGTGCATAAGGCCATTTTGGGCATTCAACGCTAGGTTTGGATCCATTTCTGGCGTGGAACTCCAGCTTTTAATCCTCTTCTGGCGCTGGACGCCAGAATTGGGCAGAGAACTGGTGTTGAACGCCAGTTTATGTCGTCTATCCTTGAGCAAAGTATGGACTATTATATATTGCTGGAAAGCCCTAGATGTCTACTTTCCAACTCAATTGGAAGCACGCCATTTTGATTTCGGTAGCTCCAGAAATTCCACTTTGAGTGCAGGGAGGTCAGAATCCAACAGCATCAGCAGTCCTTTTTCAGCCTGAATCAGATTTTTGCTCAGCTCCTTCAATTTCAGCTAGAAAAATACCTAAAATTACAGAAAAACACACAACTCATAATAAAGTCCAGAAATATGAATTTTCCTAATAACTAATGAAAATAAACTAACAACTAACTAAAACATACTAAAAACTATTTGAAATTAACTCCAAAAAGCGTATAAAATATCCGCTCATTAGCTCTTCTATTGATTCTCCACATATAGCCATGGAAGTACTTTGAGTGTCAAAGCGCAGAGAGGCTAAATTACCTACTACCTCGGTCAAGGTAGCTATGAACTCTTGTATCGTCCTTTGCATCTCTCTTTGCTCTTGAAGAAGAACACTTAGAGTGTCATCCATTGGAGATTGGGGTGGATATGAGGGTTCATTGCTTGGGAGAAAAGGTTCACGATATGAAGGTGGTTCGTCATAATAGGGATATGGCGGTTCAACACTCTCCATCTTTTCCACTTGTTGCCCCATACACTTTAATCCCTTGTTCTCAAGTTGAGATTCTTTAGCCATGAGAGCTTCGTGTGCTTTCCGGCTTTCCAGTTGCTCTATTTGATGAATGGTTGCTTGAAGTTGATCTAGTGTCTCATTGAGATGATCCTTTGACTCTTGTTCCACTTGGATAACATAATTAGGATCATATTGCTCTTGGGTTGATGAATATGAACATGGTGTATATGGAGGTAGTGGTTCTTGGAAGTAATTAGGTTAGAATTGGGGTGGCTCTATGTATGGCTCATATAGTTCATAAGGTGGTTGGTATGGTGGATAAGGATTAGGATCATATGAGGGTGCTTGGTAGTAGGGGGCTTGTGAGTATGGTAGTTCAAAGCTATGTTGAGGAGGGGGTTCATAGGCATATGGTGGGGCTGGGGCTTGTTGGTAACTACAAGAGGGTCCACCATATCCTTTAGATTGGTATGCACCTTGGAATGGTTCTTGCTCATAGTAAGTGGGTGGAGGTTGTTGCCAAGAGGGTTGATCAAATCCTTGTGGCTCCTCCCATCTCTGATTGTCCCATCTTTGATGCAAGCTTCCATTGTAATCTCCTCTTCCTACAACATGATTGGAACCAAACTCATAGCCAAATGGGTGAGAATTCATAGTATCGAGAGAAAATAAAAACAAAAACTAATAAGGAATAATGAAACTAAACTCCTAAAACTAGAAACAACTAACAAATAAACGAAAAAGCAAAATTATTCACAATATTCACAATAACCAATAATAAAGCACACATTTGCAAATCCCTGGCAATGGCGCCAAAAATTGATGGGGGAAAAATTGTCGATAAAGAATTTCACAAAATAATCGCGTTGCAAGTATAGATCTAAACCAACAATTAAACTTCAATCAAATTTAATTTGTTTGTCTTGAACGCAAACCCAATAAAAATAATCGAAGTATTAAACCTCGGGTCGTCTCTCAAGAAATTGCAGGGAAGTGTACTTATAATTGGTTATGGGATTTTATATTTTTAGGTTTTGAAATAAGGAACAAGTAATGTAAATGACAAGGAAATAAAATAACAATTAAGAAAGTCTTAGCAAGGATTGATAATGGAATTCCTATCCCCATTATCATAGTCACTTGTAATGGTAATTGCCTTTTACTATCACTTAGTTAACCTCTAACAATTGAAGGTAAGTTAAGTGAGCAAATCAACTTGAGTTCACAAGTCCTAATCAAAGACTAGAGTTAGTGAAGCTCAAGCCAACTAGCAAGTTTCAATCAACAAGCAACAAGAGACTTTGATAATTCAAGAGTCTCCAATTTACTCAATCTAAGCTAAGAACATAAAAAGCTAATTTAAAATCCAACCAAGCATTTTATCAAACCCTTGGTGGGCACAAAATAAAAGCATAGGAAATTAACAAGGAATAGTAAAACCTAAGACTAACAATTGCAAACATCCAATAATAACAAACGAAGAAAGGAGCAATAAATATGAAATACCTCAATTTGCATTAAAAAAGGGAAATCAAATCTAACATGAGAATTCATAAACGAAATGGCAACATAAAGTAATCAACAAGAGAAATAAATAAAATAGAATGCTAGAAGAATTAAAAGTAGAAGAGAAACTAAATTGAAATAAGATAGAATTCAGAAATTGAAAAGGAATAAAACTAAGAACCCTAAAACCTAGAGAGAGGAGAGAGCCTGATGACTTGCATCATTTACCCTTTTCTCTTATCTAAAAAGAACCATAAAAGAGCATAATCTTATTTGATCATTGCAATTCATGAAATAATTGATGAATATTATGGTATATTGCTTTGAAATGCGTTTGGGATGAATTTCAGGTGAAAAGAGCAACAAAAAGGAAAGAAAACAACAAAACAAAGCTGGGCGTGTGAAATTGGCATGCCACTTGGAACAAACGCCATGAAATGTTATGAGCGTGGCACGCCAGAAATGATTTCCAGAGAAGCATGATTGAGTCTTTTACAAGGGCGTGGCACGCCAGGAGTTGGGCGTGGCATGCCAGTATAGTTTTCTAGAGAGCAATGCTGAAGGCCACAAAAGGGGCGTGGCACGCCAAGCTGGGCGTGGCACGCCAAGTCCATCACACACTATGGGCATGCCACTTAAACCATTAGGCGTGGCACGCCAGTTCATCAATTCTGAAGGGACAACCACTTGGGCGTGCCACTTGGTATCGAAAGCGTGGCATGCCAGTTCCAAACCATCACTTGGGCGTGCTACTTGAAGACCCAGGCGTGGCACGCCAAGCTTAAAGGAGCCATCTTAAGGTGGGCGTGCTACTTGAGCATGAAGGTGTGGCACGCCAGTACAAATTTCCAAAGAAGAGGTTGAAGGTCCAAGCACTTGGGCGTGCCACTTGGTGTTGAAGGCGTGGCACGCCAGCTCTCATCCTCACTTGGGCATGCCACTTGAAGACCTAGGCATGGCATGCCAACACTAGAGAAGGCCAAAGCAAAGCTAGGCGTGCCACATGGTGCTGAAGGCATGGCATGCCAGTTCTCATCCCCACTTGGGCGAGTGATGCCAGGGCATTTTGGCCAGTTTCACTGACCTTTGCTTTACTGTTTTTAGGGTAGTTTCATGCATTTTCTTAGAAAATAAGCTAGTCTGGGTAGATATTCACTTACATCTTGATTCAAGCATACATTGTGCACTTTACATGATTTCATGAGGATTTTGCATGAATTTAATGACAAATTGGATGTTGCATTTCCCATGACTTGGATTAGAACTTTGATGCACTTTATTGCTTGATTTCAGGACAAAAGAAGCAAGGAAGAACCACGTTAGCAGCCACGTTAATCTAACTAACGTGACCTCTAGCATAGAATGGGAGCTAACTTGCAAAGTTAATGAGAAAAGTAATCGCCAATAACGCCCTCGAAGCCATCATATCCCACGTTAAGAGTCACGTTAACTAAGTTAACGTGAACTCTAATGTGGAAGAAAGAAAATAGAGCCAACGTTAGTGACACTTTCCTTTGTCACCAACGTTGGACCAAGCTCATAAGTGGCCACGTTAAGAGCCACGTTAACTTAGTTAACGTGGACTCTAACGTTGGGAAGCAAAGGAGAAGCCAACGTTAGTGACACTAACCTTTGTCACTAAAGTTAGCCAAGCCTCAATGAGCCACGTTAACTCCCACGTTAACCTAATTAACGTGGAAGCTAACGTGGAGATAGCATGTGATCGCTAACGTTAGTGATACCTACCTTTGTCACTAACGTTGGAATGAACCCACACAAGCCACTATGAGCCACGTTAACTCCCATGTTAACTTAGTTAACGTGGAAGCTAACGTGGATAAGGGAATGATGAGCCAACGTTAGTGATACTCACCTTTGTCACTAACGTTGGAGATGGCTAGCATTGCTACGTTAGAAGCCACGTTAACCTAGTTAACGTGGACTATAACGTGGGAAATAGGGGCATATTGGAACGTTAGAGCCAACGGTAAGTGTCACTAACGTTCTCGAAGGATTGGCAAGCCTACGTTGAGAGCCACGTTAATTAAGTTAACGTGGACTCTAACGTAGGGAAGGGGGAGGCATATCAACATTATTGGGAAAGGTAAGTCCCAATAACGTGTGCGAAGGACCAAGAGGCAACGTTAGTGGCAATATTTGTGCCACTAAAGTTGAGGTTAACGTGGCTCATACTTGGGTGAGCAACATTAGTGAAAAAGGTGATTGTTACTAACGTTCTCGAACCCACACCTCCACTTAACGTTAACACCACTAACGTCCTGAGCTAAAAGTCCCTGCCTAGTTCACACTTTCTCTCTGCAAGCAAAGCTAAGCCCAATGAAGAAGATAACTGCTTCAAACTCAAGATCCAAAGGCCCATACCCAAGACTTGAAGAGCCAACTAAAAGATCTGAAGAGTAGTATATATAGGAGTAGCTTTGAATTAGTTTAGGTCCTGGAAACTTTAGGGAGCCTTTGACCTAGAATTACTCTATGTATTTTACTTTCTCTGCTCTTCTAGTTTACTTTCAGCATGTATTCTCCATCTTTGTTTTCATTTTCCAGAGCTATGAACAGCTAAACCCCCTTCATTGGGTTAGGGAGCTCTGTTGTAATTTGATGGATCAATTTTAGTTTTCATTCTCCTTCTTCTATCTTTTCTCTTGATTTTACTAGAAAGCTTTTGATCTTCATCCAATTGGGTAGTTATCTTGGAAAAGAAGCTATTCATACTTGGATCTCTTCTGAACCTTGAAGGAGGAATGAAGGGATCATGCTAGAAATGCTTTCTCATGCTGGACCAAATTGGGTGTAGATGGATATGTGACTATAATCCTTCCAACACTTGATTTGGGAAATGCATGTGGTATAATCAGTGACCATACTTCATCTCTTCTCATGAGCAATTGACCAAAGAATTGGCTATTGATCAAGATTTGAGAGATTGAATTACAAGGAATTGTAATTCGATCACTTAAGATTGCCAAGGAGATCAATGAATTCATTGATTTTGGAAGAGATGAAAATGAACTTGATCAGGAGAATGCAACATCTCCTGAGCCCAATGAACTCCCCATTTCTGATCTTACCCATTCTCTTTAATTTCTGCCATTTACTTTTATGAGCAATTACCCCATTCCCATTTAAGATTCTGCAATTTACTTTCCGCCATCTACATTCAGCTCTTTATTTCCAGCATTTACTGTTTTTGCTATTTACTTTCCCACCATTTAATTTTCTGCAATTCTCAACTCAAATTCTGGTTCGCTCAACTAGAACATTCCTTTAATTAAAGTTGCTTGATCAATCAATCTCTGTGGGATTCGACCTCACTCTATTGTGAGTTTTTACTTGACGACGAATTCGGTAAACTTGCTGAAGGAAATTTGTTGCGAGACAAGTTTTCCGCGTATCAAGTTTATGGCGCCGTTGCCAGGGATTGATTTTGAATCAACAATGATTAAATTGGAGGATAACTAGATTGAGCATTTTTAGTTTATTTGATTTAATTTTTCTGTTTGAGTAATTTACTTTCAGTTTTAGTTAATTTCTTCCCCTCCCCCTACTTTTTCGTTTTTTTTAGTTATTTACAATTCAGTTCACTAACCCACTAACTGTTTGATATATTGCATCACTCACACTAACAATAATTCTAACAGAAATACTTTCTGCATCGATTTTCCTTGCTTGTGCTTTGTTGGTTGTATGACAGGGAGAAGAAGCGGGGCTTCAACTTCTTTTGATTCAGAACCTGAGAGGACCTTCCTTAGATTAAGGAGGGAAGCAAGAGAAAAACGAGTAGTGGGTGCCGAGGAAGAGGAGGAATACTTTGAACCAAACATGGAAGAAAACATGGAAAACCATCATGAAGAAGAGGCTCACAATCATGGCAGAGAAGGTCGAGCAAATCATGCTGGGGAGGATAGAAGAGTTTTAGGCTCTTACATCAATCCAAACCCAGGAAACTGTGGAAGTAGCATTCAAAAGCCGACCATCCATGCCAATAATTTTGAACTAAAACCACAGCTCATCACCCTTGTTCAGAACTACTGTTCGTTCGGAGGAGGAGTCCAAGAAGACCCCAATCAATATCTAACCACCTTCTTGAGGATATGTGACACGGTGAAGTCTAATGGTGTTCATCCTGACGCCTATAGACTGCTCTTATTTCCATTCTCACTCAAGGATAAGGCAACCAAGTGGCTGGAGTCTTTTTCGAAGGAGAGTTTGACAACTTGGGAAGATATGGTGAACAAATTTTTAGCCAGATTCTATCCTCCCCAAAGAATCAACAAGCTCAGAGCTGAGGTCCAAACCTTCAGGCAACAAGATGGTGAGACTCTATATGAAGCATGGGAGAGGTTTAAGGACCTGACAAGGAGGTGTCCACCAGATATGTTCAATGAATGGGTGCAGCTACACATTTTCTATGAAGGCCTTTCTTATGAATCAAAGAAGGTAGTAGACCATTCATCTGGAGGATATTTGAACAAGAAGAAGACCATTGAAGAGGCCATAGATGTCATTGAGACTGTAGCAGAAAATGATTATTTCTATGCTTCTGAAAGAGGCAACACTAGAGGAGCAATGGAGCTAAACACTGTGGACACACTGCTTGCTCAAAACAAGCTCATTACCAAGCAGCTGGCTGACCTCATCAAGAAGATGGAGAGGAACCAAGTAGCAGCAATCACCACTTCGTCAGCAACCCAAGAAGGAGTGAATGAAGAAGCAGAGGGTAGTCAGGAGCAAGCCAACTACATTGGGAATTCACCTAGGCAAAACCATGATCCATACTCTAAGACCTACAACCGTGGTTGGAGGAATCACCCAAACTTTGGGTGGGGGAATCAACACAACAATGCAGCTCACCAACAATTCACACAGAGAACATATCAACACCACCATGACAATACCTCTCCACATCCATATCAAAACCAAAATAACACTCCTCATCCTTCCACCTCTAATCTCAATCCACCATCATTTGATGACAGACTCTCAAGGATTGAGAATCTACTTGAAGGCATAGGCAAAGAGATTCAAGACAACAAGGCGTTCAAGGAGGAAGTGCGAGCAAATTTTATGAACCAGGGAGACACCATCAAGAGGTTGGAATCTTAAGTAGGGTATCTCTCTGAGTAGATTCCCAAACCTACAGATGGATTCCCAAGTGACACAGAGAAAAATCCGAGAGGAGAAACAAAGAATGTAAGATGGGAAGATTGCAAGATGGTCATTATAAGTGATAAGGAGACTGAGGACAAGCCAAACAAGCCGTTAGAACAACCTGGAGATACCTCAGCAGAGGAAAAGGAAAAAGATCACCAAGAACTAAAAATCTCACAACAGGAGCTGCTGAGACTCTATGCACCCTTTCCTCAACTACTCAATGGTGCTGTAGAGAAGAGAATATACTCAAGATTTCTTGACTTGTTTGGATCTCTGCATGTAAACATACCATTCATCAAGACCATCCAACAAATGCCTGCATTCATCAAGTATATGAAGGAACTGCTTCCCAGGAAAAGCTCACTCAAGGGAGGCCAAACTATAGTGATGAACAAGGAGTGCAGCGCCCTCATTCAACCAGAGTTGCCTACAAAAAGAAAGGACCCAGGGAGTTTTCACATATCCTGTGCCATAGGAGAAACAATGTTTGATAGAGCACTCTGCGATTTGGGAGCAAGCATCAACTTAATGCCCTTGTCCCTTGTGAAGAGGCTGCAGATCAATGAGATAATGCCCACAGATGTAGTCATCAGGCTGGCTGACAAAACTCAAAAACAAGCAATAGGAGTGGTGGAAAATGGGTTGGTAAAGGTTGGGAAATACTTCCTCCCAGCAGACTTTGTCATATTGGACATGGAAGAGAGTTACACTCACCCAATCATATTGGGAAGACCATTCCTAGCTACAGCCAGAGCACTCATAGATGTGGAGCGAGGGGAGCTAATCTTGAGGATCCATGATAAATAGCTTGCCTTCACTGTTTTTAAACACTCACAGAAAACAGATCAAGAGAACAAGGAACCAAGGAAGGATCACAGTGAGACACTGAAGGAAGAGGCAAGAACTGAAGAACAACAAGCTCATCCGGAGACTCCCTTGGTTGATGGACAAGGAAACAAACAGCTGTCACGGCTCAAGGAAAAGCTGGAGGAACCTAAACCACCAGAGGCATGTGAAGACAACCTCAAAATTCATTTAGAAGAAGAGGCCACAAAGAGCAAGGCAACATCAAAAGAAACAAAGAAGAAGGTACCAAGGAGGTGGAGGAACAAAAAGATCCCTACAGAGGACTTCTCTCCAGGGGATAAAGTGATCTCAGCTTACTTCCCAGATATCCCCCCTGATCTCCCCACTGTACCATGTCAGCTACCTAAGGTCTTCATTATCAACAAAGTTCTTTCCTTGGAACATGTAGAGATCATTGATACAACCAATGGATATAGGTCCACTGCAAGAGGGGAGGACTTGAAGCATTACCAACCACCCTGACAAAAGAAAAAAACATCAAGCTAGTGACACTAAAGAAGCGCTTCATGGGAGGCAACCCATGTTTTATATGCTTTTAGAAAATAGTTAATAAGTCAATTTTTATGAATTCCAACCCAAACTTGACTAACACTTGGTGAAATCCTTGTCATGCAGCATATAGTGAAGAACAAGTTTGGTGTTCAAAGCCTGCCAAGAAAGCATGAATACAACTCAAAGCATGCTAGTCTTGGAGCTTTGAACAACAACTTTTTTATCACGGTGCTCCAAACTAAGTTTGGTGTCACCCAAGGTGCCATGAATATGCATATAAGGATACACAGTTAGTTAGTTAGTTGGTGTTCATGAATAAACAATCTAATCCTTTTCTTTTATTATTCTAGCCGCAAAGTTTAAACTTGTTTGATGATATTAGTTTTTTTTACTTTATTTTTTTTAGGGAAAACGAAAAGCAGCATTGAAGGGGATTGATTGGACAATTAAATGAAGAAGGCTCGGACACCACAAAAGGAGGATACAACATACGTGCCCTAAGGGGGGATGCATTGGAAAATGTTGCCATGCAACATTGAAAAAAAAAAGAGACCCTTGAGGACCAAACCAATAGCCCTCATAAAGTGATGATCCTTGTCCCTTCTCCATGCACAACCCTAACCGTCCATCAAGCAACCACTCCATCAATCCACACCTTACATTCACTCACAATCTCCCTATATAAGTGAGTCCTAGTGGGTACTTACCCCTCACACTCAATTTCCCACTCTCCACACTTCACACTTTCGGCATCCAAAACTCCTTCATTACACCTCGTCCTAACCAACCAAATTCCTCATCTATCCTTACCTTCTAGTCTCCTCACACAGTAACTCAAATTCATGGCATCATCAAGCTCCAAGAGGCAAAAGAGAAAGGAACCAATGGAGAGCATTCCTTTCGATGAGAAGAGATTCAAAACTGCGTTCCATGAACAAGAATTTGAGCGGATAAAGCTCAAAAAGATACTGCCCGAGTTAACCTTCCAAATCAATGAAGACGAGTGCCCACAGATTCGGGAGAAAATTGAACAAAGAGGGTGGCAAAGGCTCACGAATTCAGAGGGGAAGATCAATGCAAACCTCGTCAAAGAGTTCTATGCAAATGTGGTTAGAGAAGACAAAACCAAGGCCCCAACCTTCAAAAGCTACGTAAGAGGAAAGGAGGTGGACTTCAGCCCAAATGCTATAACAAGAACTCTTCACCTGAAATCACCACATTTTGATGAGCTCAGTTATCATGCAAGGATAAATAAGAGCCCTAACAATGATGAGCTCACAGAAATCGTAACTAATATCTGTGTTATAGCAGCTGACTAGGAGAGGTATGCAGATGGGAGACCCAGATTCATCAAGAGGGGAGACCTTAGCCTGGAGGGCCAAGGGATGGTTTGAACTCGTAAGGAGGTCTATCCTCCCAGCTGCAAATAATTCAGAGGTCAATATCAATCGAGCGACTATGGTATATTGCCTAGTACAGGGTGGAGAAATCAATGTGCATGAACTCATAGCTGAGGGGATTCAAGAATCAGCTGAGAAGGTTGATCTGGGTGTAAGGCTTTGGTACCCCAGCACTATTCTCAGATTGTGTACAAGAGCCAAGGTAGTCTTCGAGGATAGCAATCCAGACTGGGTGAATTCTGGGAGGCTAATTACACTCCAGCGTCTGATCTATACTACTCCCGCCCAACAACAAAGAAGACCCCAAATAGGAAAGCAAAAAGCGAAAGAAGGAGCTCATCAAGAGGAATCTCTTCAGGAAGAATATCATCAAGAAGAACATCATGACCCAGCCAAATTGAATATGAATCACCTTTTAAGAGCCACTGAAGATTTGGGGATGAGACATATGAAAGGACAAGAGCAAATACTAAACCTTCAGTCCAACTGGATGAGCCAACAAGAAGAGCAACACTCAAGAGGGACACAAAGAGGACAAGCAAGGAGGGGCGCATGGTCATCCACATGAGTAAAAGGTGGTGGAGTTCCTTCGTTGGTCCATCCTTTTTCTATGCTTTAAATAAAGAAGATCTTGTATGAAATAGAACATGCTTCCATGTTAGTTTGAACCTTTTTAAATTCTGTCTTTTAAGTTTTTTGTTGAATAGGTCTATGCTTGCTAGTCTTTATGTCACTGCATCCTTTCCTTACTTACTTGTATGCTTGTCCTTTTGGATCAAATGAAAAGAGAATGAGTGTTTTATAAAAGACCAGAGTAGAGTGCATACTATGGAGTAAGTTCCTGAGTTTGTGGTGTGGTCATAAATTAGCTAAGTTGGTTCAACCACAAGGTGGGAAGACAACTATCTGTCATGAATACTATGCTTTGAACGTACCCATGAGACTAGCTAAATAATAAAATCCTAATAAGAAAAAGGGAAAGAACAATCAAAGTTGAAAAATAAAAGAAAAAGAGTAAGCAATAAGGCTAGGCACCAATGGTTTTAATCTTGAGGCATATGTCTGTGGTGCTCCTGTGTGAGGGATTTACTTGGATGAATAAGCTCTTAGGGGTGCCTTATCACTTGGTAACTTGGGTTAACTAACTCGGGATTATCAGCTGAAAGTCCACTATCAAGAGTAACCCTCACTACAGAGCATTTAGTAACCCAAAGAGGTGCTGGACACCAAGGTCTCAAGAAAGAAAATAAATAAACCATATGCCTGTGGTGTGTATGTATGGAGGAGAGACTTGAGGGAGTAAGTCCTTAGGGGTGCTTCAACACCTAGCACCTTGAACCAACTGGTTCGGGAGTGTTGGATGAAAGCTTATTTTAAAGAGTTGCCCCCTTACAGAGCACTTAGCCTAAGAACACAAATAAGCCCTGAAATAACAACAAAAGGATCAATGAATAAAAGTCTCATGGGATGCAATCACAGTGAGGATTCTATGACATGATAAAGGTCTGAAAGCCAGGGAAGGAATGAACCTAAGTTACTATGCATGAAACCACCATAAACCAGAAACATGACTTCCACAAGAATGACTCATTTCTCTTGGCATTCCATTCATCATTCTCTTGTTCCAGTACTTGCTTAGGGACAAGCAAGCTTTAAGTTTGGTGTTGTGATGTCAGGGCATTTTGGCTAGTTTCACTGACCTTTTCTTTACTGTTTTTAGGATAGTTTCATGCATTTTCTTAGAAAAGAAGCTAGTCTGAGTAGATATTCACTTACATCTTGATTCAAGCATACATTGTGCACTTTACATGATTTCATGAGGATTTTGCATGAATTTAATGACAAATTGGATGTTGCATTTCCCATGACTTGGATTAGAACTTTGATGCACTTTATTGCTTGATTTCAGGACAAAAGAAGCAAAGAAGAACCACGTTAGCAGCCACGTTAATCTAACTAACGTGACCTCTAACATGGAATAGGAGCTAACTTGCAAAGTTACTGAGAAAAGTAATCGCCAATAACGCCCTCGAAGCCATCATAGCCCACGTTAAGAGTCACGTTAACCAAGTTAACGTGAATTCTAACGTGGAAGAAAGAAAATGGAGCCAACGTTAGTGACACTTACCTTTGTCACTAACGTTGGACCAAGCTCATAAGTGGCCACGTTAAGAGCCACGTTAACTTAGTTAACGTGGACTCTAACGTTGGGAAGCAAAGGAGAAGCCAACGTTAGTGACACTAACCTTTGTCACTAACGTTGGCCAAGCGTCAATGAGCCACGTTAACCTAATTAACGTGGAAGCTAACGTGGAGATAGCATGTGATCGCCAACGTTAGTGACACTTACCTTTGTCACTAACGTTCTCGAAGGATTGGCAAGCCTACGTTGAAAGCCACGTTAACTAAGTTAACGTGGGAGGTAACGTGGCTCATAGTGGCTTGTGTGGGTTCATTCCAACGTTAGTGACACTTACCTTTGTCACTAACGTTCTCGAAGGATTGGCAAGCCTACGTTGAAAGCCACGTTAACTAAGTTAACGTGGGAGTTAACGTGGCTCATACTTGGGTAAGCAACGTTAGTGAAAAAGGTGATTGTCACTAACGTTCTCGAACCCACACCTCCACTTAACGTTAACATCACTAACGTCCTGAGCTAAAAGTCCCTGCCTACTTCACACTTTCTCTCTGCAAGAAAAGCTAAGCCCAATGAAGAAGATAATTGCTTCAAACTCAGGATCCAAAGGCCCATACCCAAGACTTGAAGAGCCAACTAGAAGATCAGAAGAGTAGTATAGGAGTAGCTTTAAATTAGTTTAGGGGGCTGGAAACTTTAGGGAGCCTTTGACCTAGAATTACGCTCTGTATTTTACTTTCTCTGCTCTTCTAGTTTACTTTCAGCATGTATTCTCCATCTTTGTTTTCATTTTCCAGAGCTATGAACAACTAAACCCCCTTCATTGGGTTAGGGAGCTCTGTTGTAATTTGATGGATCAATTTTAGTTTTCATTCTCCTTCTTCTATCTTTTATCTTGATTTTACTAGAAAGCTTTCGATCTTCATCCAATTGGGTAGTTATCTTGGAAAAGAAGCTATTCATACTTGGATCTCTTCTGAACCTTGAAAGAGGAATGAAGGGATCATGCTAGAAATGCTTTCTCATGCTGGACCAAATTGGGTGTAGATGGATATGTGACTATAATCCTTCCAACATTCGTGAGTTTGAAGCTCGTCACAGTCATCCCGTCCCAGATCCTAGTCGAAATACCACAGACAAGGTTTAGACTTTCTGGATCTCAGGAATGCTGCCAATTGATTCTTGCGGAGAGAGACTATACTCTGTTGTCAGGAGAGGCAAGTAAAATCTGTGGATCAGAGACCCAAGAGACTATACTCTTGCGGTCCTCTAATGACTACGTTGAACATCATGTAGACCGCTTGTGGTTGTCAAGCACGCGGATCTTGGCTAAGCGAGTAATGAAGATAATGGGTGATTGTCACAGGTCACCCCTTCATTCTGACTTAACTAAATTAAGTACGGGAGTATATCTTGGAGAAGAAGTAAGCGTGAATTGAAAGAGAAATAATAGTACTTGCATTAATTCATGAAGAACAGCAGAGCTCCGCACCTTAATCTATGAGGTGTAGAAACTCCACCGTAGAAAATACATAAGAGAAAAAGGTCTAGGCATGGACGAATGGCGGACCTCCCAAATGTGAAAAATGGCATAAGCTCTCTTGAATACAATAGTAAAAAGTGCTATTTATACTAAACTAGTTACTAAGGATTACAGAAAATAAGTAACAAAGTGCAGATAGTGCAGAAATCTACTTCCGGGGCCCACTTGGTGTGTGCTTGGGTTGAGCATTGAGCTTTACACGTGCATAGGCCTTTTCTAGAGTTAAACGCCAGCTTGGATGCCAGTTTGGGAGTTTAACTCCAGTTCTGGTGCCAGTCCCGGCGTTTTACGACAGAAAAGCGTCTCTGGCTGACGTTTAAACGCCAGTTTGGGCCATCAAATCTCGGGCAAAGTATGGATTATTATACATTGCCGGAAAGCCCAAGATGTTTACTTTCCAATGCAATTGAGAAAGTCTTAGCAAGGATTGATAATGGAATTCCTATCCCCATTATCATAGTCACTTGTAATGGTAATTGCCTTTTACTATCACTTAGTTAACCTCTAACAATTGAAGGTAAGTCAAGTGAGCAAATCAACTTGAGTTCACAAGTCCTAATCAAAGACTAGAGTTAGTGAAGCTCAAGCCAACTAGCAAGTTTCAATCACCAAGCAACAAGAGACTTTGATAATTTAAGAGTCTCCAATTTACTCAATCTAAGCTAAGAACATAAAAAGCTAATTTAAAATCCAACCAAGCATTTTATCAAACACTTGGTGGGCACAAAATAAAAACATAGGAAATTAACAAGGAATAGTAAAACCTAAGACTAACAATTGCAAACATTTAATAATAACAAACGAAGAAAGGAGCAATAAATATGAAATACCTCAATTTGCATTAAAAAGGGAAATCAAATCTAACATGAGAATTCATAAATCAAATGGCAACATAAAGTAATCAACAAGGGAAATAAATAAACCAGAATGCTAGAAGAATTCAAAGTAGAAGAGAAACTAAATTAAAATAAGATAGAATTCAAAAATTAAAAAAGAATAAAACTAAGAACCCTAAAACCTAGAGAGAGGAGAGAGCCTAATGACTTGCATCATTTACCCTTTTTTCTTATCTAAAAAGGACCATAAAAGAGCATAATCTCATTTGATCATTGCAATTCATGAACTAATTGATGAATATTATAGTACATTGCTTTGAAATGGGTTTGTGTTGAATTTCAGGTGAAAAGAGCAACAAAAAGGAAAGAAAACAACAAAACAAAGCTAGGCGTGTGAAACTGGCCTGCCATTTGGAACAAACGCCATGAAATTGTATGGGCGTGGCACGCCAGTAATGATTTCCAGAGAAGCATGATTAAGTCTTTTACAAGGGCGTGGCACGCCAGGAGTTGGGCGTGGCACGCCAGTATAGTTTTCCAGAGAGCAATGCTGAAGGCCATAAAAGGGGCGTAGCATGCCAAGCTGGGCATGGCACGCCAAGCTGGGCGTGGCACGCCAAGCTAGGCATGCCACGCTAAGTCCATCACACACTATGGGCATGCCACTTAAACCATTGGGCGTGGCACGCCAGTTCATCAATCCTGAGGGGACAACCACTTGGGCGTGCCACTTGGTATGGAAGGCGTGGCATGCCAGTTCCAAACCATCACTTGGGTGTGCTACTTGAAAACCCAGGCGTGGCACGCCAAGCTTAAAGGAGCCATCTTAAAGTGCGCGTGCCACTTGAGCATCAAGGTGTGGCACGCCAGTACAAATTTCCAAAGAAGAGGTTGAAGGTCCAAGCACTTAGGCATGCCACTTGGTGTCGAAGGCGTGGCACGCCAGCTCTCATCCTCACTTGGGCATGCCACTTGAAGACCTAGGCGTGGCACGCCAACACTAGAGAAGGCCAAAGCAAAGCTGGGCGTGCCACTTGGTGTCGAAGGCGTGGCACGCCAGTTCTCATCCCTACTTGGGCGTGCGACTTGAAGACCTAGGCGTGGCACGCCAACACTAGAAAAGGCCAAGCAAAGCTGGGCTTGCCACATGAGGTCGAAGGCGTGGCACGCCAACTCTCATTATTCACCTGGGTGTGCCACCTGAATGCTGGGCATGGCACGTCAGCTACTGGAGCATGGAAGAATGCTGGGCATGGCACGCCACACACTGGGCGTGGTGGTGCATGGAATTGTGATCACAGTTTTCACAACTCTGGTACAACTAACCAGCAAGTGCACTGGGTCGTCCAAGTAATAAAACCTTACGCTAGTAAGGGTCGATCCCACGGAAATTCCGGCTTGAAGCAAGCTATGGTCATCCTGTAAATCTTTGTCAGGCGGATTCAATTGGTTATGAGTTTTGATAATTGAAAGATAAATAAAATGTAAATTAAAATAAAGATACTTATGTAATTCATTGGTGGGAATTTCAGATAAGTGTTTGGAGATGCTTTGTTGCTTTTGAACCTCTGCTTTCCTATTGTCTTCATCCAATCATGCGTGCTCCCTTCTATGGCAAGCTGTATGTTGGTGGATCACCATTTTCAATGGCTACCATCCGTCCTCTCAGTGAAAATGGTCTAGGTACAGTTTCTGTACGGCTAATCAACTGTCGGGTCTCTTGTATCGGATGAAAAATACCAGGCACAGCTACCACACGGCTAATCATCTGTCGGTTCTCACTTGTTTCAGAATAGGATATCTATATCCTTTTGCATACTATCACTGCACCCAACATTCGTGAGTTTGAAGCTCATCACAGTCATCCCGTCCCAGATCCTACTCGAAATACCACAGACAAGGTTTAGACTTTCCGGATCTCAAGAATGCTGCCAATTGGTTTTAGCCTCTACCACGAAGGTTCTAATCTCACAGATTCAAATGCTCTATTGTCAGGAGAGGCAAGTCAAATCCGTGGATCAGAGACCCAAGAGACTATACTCCGGTTGTCGTCCAATGACTACGTTGAACATTATGTAGACCGCTTGTGGTTGTCAAGCATGCGGATCTTGGCTAAGCGAGTAACGAAGATAGTGGGTGATTGTCATGGGTCATCCCTTCATTCTGACTTAACTAAATTAAGTATAAGAGTATATCTTGGAGAAGAAGTAAGCGTGAATTGAAAGAGAAACAATAGTACTTGCATTAATTCATGAAGAACAGTAGAGCTCCGCACCTTAATCTATGAGGTGTAGAAACTCCACCGTAGAAAATACATAAGAGAAAAAGGTCTAGGCATGGCCGAATGGCCAGCCTCCCCAATTTGAAAAATGGCATAAGCTCTCTTGAATACAATAGTAAATAGTACTATTTATACTAAACTAGTTACTAAGGATTACAGAAAATAAGTAACTAAGTGAGATAGTGCAGAAATCCACTTCCGGGGCCCACTTGGTGTGTGCTTGGGCTGAGCATTGAGATTTACACGTGCATAGGCCTTTTCTAGAGTTAAACACCAGCTTGGATGCCAGTTTGGGAGTTTAACTCCAATGCTGGTGCCAGTTCCGGCGTTTTATGCCAGAAAAGGGTCTCTGGCTGGCGTTTAAACACCAGTTTGGGCCATCAAATCTCGGGAAAAGTATGGACTATTATACATTTCTGGAAAGCCCAAGATGTCTACTTTCCAACGCAATTAAGAGCGCGCCAATTGGGTTTATGTAGCTCCAGAAAATTTACTTCGAGTGCAGGAGGGTGAGAATCCAACAGCATATGCAGTCCTTTCTCAGTCTCTAAATCAGACTTTTGCTCAGGTCCCTCAATTTCAGCCAGAAAATACCTAAAATTACAGAAAAACACACAAACTCATAGTAAAGTCCAGAAATGTGATTTTTGCATAAAAACTAATAAAAATATAATAAAAAGTAATTAAAATATGCTAAAAACTACCTAAAAACATTGCTAAAAAGCGTATAAATTATTTGCTCATCACAACACCAAACTTAAATTGTTGCTTGTCCGCAAGCAACTGAAAATCAAATAGGATAAAAAGAAGAGAAAATACAATAAATTTCAAAATATCAATGAAGCTTAGTTCTAATTAGATGAGCGGGACTAGTAGCTCTTTGCTTCTGAATAGTTTTGGCATCTCACTTTATCCTTTGAAGTCTCTCATCCTCACTTGGGCATGCCACTTGAAGACCTAGGCGTGGCACGCCAACTACTGGAACCAATACAAGATCATGGGCGTGGCACGTGCAGTCCTTTCTCAGTCTCTAAATCAGACTTTTGCTCAGGTCCCTCAATTTCAGCCAGAAAATACCTAAAATTACAGAAAAACACACAAACTCATAGTAAAGTCCAGAAATGTGATTTTTGCATAAAAACTAATAAAAATATAATAAAAAGTAATTAAAATATGCTAAAAACTACCTAAAAACATTGCTAAAAAGCGTATAAATTATTTGCTCATCACAACACCAAGCTTAAATTGTTGCTTGAGCCCAAGCAACTAAAAACATAATAGGATAAAAAGAAGAGAAAATACAATAAATTTCAAAATATCAATGAAGCTTAGTTCTAATTAGATGAGCGGGACTAGTAGCTTTTTGCTTCTGAATAGTTTTGGCATCTCACTTTATCCTTTGAAGTTCAGAATGATTGGCATCCATAGGAACTCAGAATTCAGATAGTGTTATTGATTCTCCTAGTTTAGTATGTTCATTCTTGAACATAGCTACTTTATGAGTCTTGGTCGTGACCCTAAGCATTTTGTTTTCCAGTATTACCACCGAATACATAAATGCCACGGACACATAACTGGGTGAACCTTTTCAGATTGTGACTCAGCTTTGCTAGAGTCCCTAGTTAGAGGTGTCCAGAGTTCTTAAGCACACTCTTTTGATTTGGATCACGACTTTAACCACTCAGTCCCAAGCTTTTCACTTGGACCTTCATGACACAAGCACATGGTTAGGGACAGCTTGATTTAGCCGCTTAGGCCAGGATTTTATTCCTTTGGGCCCTCCTATCCACTGATGGTCAAAGCCTTGGATCCTTTTTACCCTTGCCTTTTAGTTTAAAGGGTTATTGGCTTTTTGCTCTTGCCTTTTGGTTTAAAGAGCTATTGGCTTTTTCTGCTTGCTTTTTCTTTTTCTTTATTTTTTCCATTTTTTTGCAGGCTTTATGTTTCTCACTGCTTTTTCTTTCTTCAAGAATCAATTTTATGATTTTTTAGATTATCAATAACATTTCTCTTTTTTCATTATTCATTCAAGAGCCAACAATTTTAATATTCATAAACTTCACTATAAAAAATATGCACTGTTCAAGCATTCATTCAGAAAATAAAAAGTATTGCCACCACATCAAAATAATTAAACTATTTTCAAGATAGAATTCGAAATTTATGTATTTCTTTTTCTTTTTCAAAATACATTTTTCATTTAAGAAAGTTGAGTGATTCATGGAATCATTCATAGCTTTAAGACATAGATATTAGACACTAATGATCATGTAATAAAGACACAAACATAGACAAAATATAAAGCATAGAAACGAAAATAGAAAAATAAGAACAAGAAAATTAAAGAACGGGTCCACCTTAGTGACGGTGGCTAGTTCTTCCTCTTGAAGATCTTATGAAGTTCTTGAGCTCTGATGACTTGCATCATCTACCCTTCTTTCTTGCATAAAGAAGACCATAAAAGAGCATAAATCTCATTTGATCAGTACAATTCATGCATTATTTGATGAATATTATGGTACACTACTTTGAGATGAGTTGTGCTGAATTTCAGGTGAGAAAGGCATCAAAAATGGGTAGAAGACAAACAAGAAGCTGGGCGTGTGAAACTGGCATGCCACTTGGAGCAAACGCCACAAAAATGCACTGGCGTGGCACGCCAGGAGCTAGGCGTGGCACGCCAGTACTAAAGTCCAGAGAAGAAGTCCAAGCATGCATATGGGTGTGGCACGCCAGGGACTGGGCGTGGCACGCTAGTACAAAATTCCAGAAAGCAAAATGGATGACACAAAAGGGGCGTGGCACGCCAGGTTGGGCGTGGCACGCCTGACCCATCAACTACTATGGGTGTGCCACTCGAGCAAAGGGACGTGGCACGCCAATTCACCATTCGAAGAAGAACCTCCACTATGGCGTGCCACTTGGTATCGAAGGCGTTGCACGCCAGCTCCAAGAAGTCACTTGGGCAGGCCACTTGAGAACCCAAGCGTGGCACGCCAAGTTTGAAGAGTTCACAAATCCATGAGCATGCCACTTGAACAGCACGGCATGGCATGCTGGTACAATAATCCAGAGAAGGGGCTAAAGACAATTAAATACTGAGCGTCCCACTTGAAGACGAAGGTGTGGCACGCCAACCTCTCAACCTCACATAGGCGTGCCACTTGAGCAACCAGGCGTGGCACGCCAATGCATAGAGATAACAAAAGCAAGGACTAGCCGTGCCACTTGGTATCGAAGGCGTGGCACGCCAACTACTGGAACCAATACAAGATCATGGGCGTGGCACGCCAGCCTTTAGGCGTGGCACGCCAGCCTTTAGGCGTGGCACGCTGGTATAAGTTTCCAGAGAGGATGAAGGAGGCCAATTACATGAGGCGTGCCACTTGGTATCGAAGGCGCGGCACGCCACTCACCATTCTTCACGTAGGCGTGCCACTTGAGCAACCAGGCGTGGCACGCCAGTGTCATTCAGAGAGCAAAGAAGTATTGGGGCGTGCCACTTGAGTTCGTGGCGTGGCACGCCAAACATAGGAACCACTCACTCACAAAAGGGGCGTAGCATGCCAGACCCTGGGCGTGCCATGCTAGTGCAACTTTCCAGAGAAGCTTAGCCAAGCATAGAACAAGGGCGTAGCATGCCAGACCCTGGGCGTGGCATGCCAGTTCAAGTTTCCAGAGGCAAAGAAAAGTGGAAAAAGGCAAAGGACGTGCCATTTGAGTTCGAAGGCGTGGCATGCCAACACAAGAATTTCACTATGGCGTGCCACTTGAGTTCGAAGGCGTGGCACGCCAAGGTTGATAGAGAGATGAGCATGCCACTTGAAGGATTAGGCGTGGCACGCCAAGCTAGAAATAAAGGGCACGTGACACGCCAGTAAAGCGCCAGCCACACGCCAGCTGAGAAGTCATGCTTATTGAGTGTTTTCTTTTCCCTCCAAAATGTAATTTTCCTTTTTCACTTTTGTAATTCTTTTATTTTACTAGGAGTATTATAAATACCCCTAAGGAGTACTGAAGAAGGAGGTTAAGCAGTTATCTATCCATTTTCCCTCCAAAGAGACAACATCTCCGAATCTCAATAAATTTCCGCATTCTTATCTATCCATTTCTCTATAGCTTAATTTTACATTCAGTAATTCCCCATTCCCATTTACAGTCAAGTCATTTATGATTCTATACTTTACATTTTGCCATTTATATTTCTGCACTTTATCACTTTTCTTTATATTCTAGTCATTTACATTTATGTCATTTATAATTCTGCACTTCACAATCTTATTGATCTGCTTGACTAATTCAACAATCAATTAAAACTGCTTGAATTTGCCAATCTCTGTGGATACGATCCCACTTTACTGTGGGTTATTACTTGACGATAACTTTGGTGCACTTGCCAAAAGAACTAATTCACCAATTTTTGAATGGGGTTTGAATTGGACTCATCAAGCTCCTCCATGTCTCTTCCTTGCCTTTGTTGCTCCTCTCTCATGGCCTTTTGGTCCTCTCTGATTTCATGGAGGATAATGGAGTGCTCTTGGTGCTCCACTCTTAGTTGCTCCATGTTGGAACTCAATTCTCCTAAAGAGGTGTTGAGTTGCTCCCAATAATTGTGTGGAGGAAAATGCATCCCTTGAGGCATCTCAGGGATTTCTTGATGAGGGACTTCCTCATGCTCTTGTTGAGGTCCATGAGTGGGCTCTCTTGTTTGCTCCATCCTCTTTCTAGTGATGGGCTTTTGAGATGAATCTCTCCATCTCTCATGACTCGGAGTTGAAAGCAACTGCCTTCCCTTTCCTCTTTCTAGAGGTTTCTCCGGCCTTAGGTGCCATTAGTGGTTATAGAAAGCAAAAAGCAGAGCTTTTTCCCACACCAAACTTAAGAGGTTTCCTCGTCCTCGAGCAATATAAGAAAGAAGGGAGTAGAAGAAGAAGAAATGGAGGATATGGAAGGGTATGAATGGTTCGGCCAAGGAGGGTTATAAAGTGTTTCTAATGTGTGAAAATGAAGGAGTGATGAGGGGCTTACATAGGAGTGGAGTGGAGAGGAAATTCTTGTAATAGGGGTTGGGTTTGGGAGGGATATGGTTTGAATTTGAATGGGTGGGGTTAGGTGGTTTGTATGATGGTTTTGGAGGAGAAATAGAGGTGATTGGTGGAGGTTATTTTGGGGAAGAGTGTTATGGAAAGGTGTGAAAAGGAGAGAGAGTGAGTTGGGGTAAGTGAGGAACCTGTGGGGTTTATAGATCCTGAGGTGTCAAGGAATTCTGGTCCCTGCACCTTTCTGGCATTTAAACACCCTCTGTGTGCCATTTCTGGCGTTTAACTCCAGCTCTGCTGCTTTTTCTGGCGTTAAACGCCAGGCTGATGCCGCTTTCTGGCATTTAACGCCAGCCATACACCCTTTTCTGGTGTTAAACGCCAGTCTGTCTGCTAATTCTGGCGTTTAACACCCAGAATGCTGCCAGACTGGGCGTTAAATGTCCATTCTGTTATCCTTACTAGCGTTTAAATGCCAGTAAGCCTGTCCTCCAGGGTGTGCTGTCTTTTATGCTATTTTTTTATTCCGCTTTAATTCTGTAGCTGTTTTTGTGACTCCACATGATCATCAACCTAAAGAAAATATAAAATAACAATGGAAAATGAAATGAAAAAGTAATTAACATAGATAAATAAGATTGGGTTGCCTCCCAATAAGCGCTTCTTTAATGTCAATAGCTTGACAGTGAGCTCTTATAGAGCTTCACAGACACTCAAAGCATGATGGTGGCCTCCCAACACCAAACTTAGAGTTTAAATGTGGAGGCTCTACTTGACTCTGTATTGAGAGAAGCTTTTCATGCTTCCTCTCCATGGTTACAGAGGAAGATCCTTGAGCCTTAAATACAAGGTAGTCCTCATTCAGTTGTAGGACTAACTCTCCTCTGTCCAAATCAATCACAGCTCTTGCTGTGGCTAGGAAGGGCCTTCCAAGGATGATGCATTCATCCTCATCCTTCCCAGTGTCTAGGATTATGAAGTCACCAGGGATGTAAAGGCATTCAACCTTCACTAAGACATTCTCTACAAGTCCATAAGCCTATTTTATTGATTTGTCTGCCATCTCTAGTGAGATTTTTGCAGCTTATACCTCAAAGATCCCTAGTTTCTCCATTACAGAGAGTGGCATAAGGTTTATACCTGACCCCAAGTCACACAGAGCCTTCTCAACATTCATGATGCCTATGGTACAAGGTATTAAGAACCTTCTAAGGTTCGATTTCTTCTGAGGTAATTTCTGTTGAACCAAGGCATTCAGTTCATTGATGAGTGATAAACCCCAATTTTGTGATTTATATTGTGTAGAATTTGGGGGTTTTTGTCAATATTTCTCACACTTATTCACAAGAAATGCATGGTTTTGTGTTTCGTTCCTAATATTGCTCCATGATGAAAAACATGCTTATTTTGCCTTAGAATTGCTATATTTTGACCCTCTTTTATTGCCATTAGATGCCGTGATGTATTTGTTGAGTGATTTCAGGATTTATAGGGCGAGGATAGCCTAGAAGAGAGAAAGAAATCATGCACAAAAGGAAGGAACATGAAGACTTAGATTTTGGGAACTTCACAATCGGCACACACGCGCACTTCACGGGCACGCGCGGATGAGGATAGCTAGAAGTGGCGCGCAAGGATGGATGCATCCGTACGGATCAGAGAAAGTTCACCGACGCACATGCGCATATAGTGCACACGCGTGGATCACAAGAGCAATCGGCGTGCACGCACGCATGGCCCGTACGCGCAGAAGGCTGCATGTGACCTCATTAAAGGAAATCGTGCCTGGCGATTTTTGAAGCTCATCAGGCCCAAATTCAAGCTGTTTCTGCATGGAAAAGACCCAAGGATGCTAGGGGGAAAGGGGGGATCAATTATTTTACACTTGGACACAATTTTAGCTAGTTTTTAGTTCTTTGTTCTTCTAGAGAGAGAAACCCTTGTTCCTCTCTAGATCTAGCCTTAATTTGATCTTCCCTTGTTGAATTGTGAATTAGATCTTACTAATTACTAGTTTTAATTGTTTAATTCGAATTCTCTAGTATAATTTTGTTTAGATCTAATGTTAGTTTGTGTTTCCTTGTTGTTTCTCATTTTATACCCATTTCATGAATCTTGTGAATCTTGATTTGTTATTGTTGCATTGATGATTTTCATGATTAATTCTGTAGTTTGAATGATTGTATGTTGATAATTGTTAGTGGGTATTTGTTAGTTCCAATTTAATTACAATTTAAATAGGTCTTTTATTAATGCTTACCATGTGTTTGATTAAATGTTTCCTTTGATTATGGAGTAGTTCTCTTTACTCTTGGCCTAGGCTAAGGGAATTGGGTAAGCTTAATGGATTTGATGATTTGGGAACCCTTAGTGGTCAATTTCATAGCCATTGACACTAGCCTACTATCAAGTTAATTGGTAGTGAGGTTAGACCTTATCGGTTGATGTTGACCAAACCATTTAACATACTTCAGTATAGAAGTAAACTTAATGAGTTTGGTTCCTCATAATTGTCAAGATATGGTTAATAAGGATGGTGACCCCAATTCCCATGCTTAGCCAAGAGTTGCTTTTATCATTCATATTTGAAAACCCAAAAATCTTGATTATTTTGTCTTAGTTATACTACTTGTTTAGTTTAGAATAGAATTGCATTGGATGTTATTTTATGGGTTTGGAATTATTTGTAATTTGCTCTAGTTGTTTGAATTAGTTTCTTACATTCCAAGATTACTTGCTTGTTAAGATTCCTAGTTTAATTTCTTGCTCATGACTTGCAACTCCGGATTTCTAACCAATGTTGAAGCACATGTTTGCCCATTCCTTGTGAGACGACCCAAGGTTTGATTACTTCGGTTACTTTTATTGGGGTTGAACTTGTGACAACTAAATTCCCTTCTAAATTTGATACTCAAGGATTGTTGTTAGGAAGAGCTATACGTGCAACAGGATTTTATTGAGAAATTCTATACCAACATAGTCCACGAGGGCCATCAAATTTTTGACGCCGTTGCCGGGGAATGGTTGCAACATATGCCTTTATATTGGTTATGTGAATATGTGAATATTGTAGATAGTTTACTTTCTTTTAATACTTAGCTATAGTTTATATTTCTTTTATATGTGTGCTATGACTCCCAAGTTTGATGACTTGGTCTCAACCGAATTCTAGCTTAGCCGAGTTTGACCCTGAGATTGAAAGAACCTTGTTACACACTCGGCAAGCTAGATGGCGGTTAGATTATACGGCTAGTACTTCGGCCTCTCTTGAGGAACATACTGAATCACTAGACGACACCGAGAGTGACTTGGAGTCTGCTACTTCCTATTCTTCTGTTAGCACTACTAATACATCTTTGCATCCTACAGGTGAGCCATACATGGCGGAGCCACGACGGATTACTTTGCATGAGCAAAGAGCTCTGGATATCATACTTCAACCTTTGTAAGCAAGGTATCCCAACCTTGATCCAAACTTTGAGTTGAAGAATAGCTTGATAAATCTGCTTCCTAAGTATCATGGGTTGCCGGGTCAAGACCCCATCCGACATCTAAGAAACTTTCAAGTTGCTTGTTCTACGGCTCGAATGCATGGAGCCGTTGAGTTGGCTATTATGGTCCTTGCCTTCCCTTTCTCTCTTGAAGGGCAAGCAAAGATGTGGCTTTACTCACAACTGGATGAGATTGTGACCAATTGGGATTTCTTGAGAAGAGAGTTTCTAGATAAATTCTTCCTACCAGAGAAGACCAACTACATCCGGAAGGAGATTTCGGGTATAATGCAAAAGGACCAAGAGATTTTGTATGAGTATTGGACTCGGTTCAAGAGGCAATTGGAATCTTGTTCAAACCATGCATTGAACACTCACTTGCTCATTAGTTACTTCACCGGAGGTCTTTGTGCGAAAGATAAAAGATTGCTCACCGCTTCTAGTGGCGGTTCCCTTTCAAAGAACAAGACGGAAGGAGAAGCTTCGAAATTGATAAATGATGTTGCCGAGGCTTCACAACATATAAAGGTGAGAAGTAATCCTCTCAAGGGTGTGGTAGAGTCGTCCCCTTCTGAAGCAAGCTTAACCTAGGCGCTTGGGGACATAACCACTATCCTCACGCAAATACAAAAAGATCAAAAGGAATACTACTCCATCCAAGCCATCCAAGCCCCACCTCAAGTTGCTCAACTTTAAGGCCCTCCTAGAATTTGTGGTTTGTGCTCTAGCACCACACATTACACCGATCATTTTCATCAAATTCAAGAGGATCATGCCCTTGTCGTGGCCAATGTGAACTATAACAACCGTCCGTCCTATCCTTCTCAAGGCCAAAACAACTACTCTCATGGCAGTAATCAAAATCAAGGGTGAAGGGATAACGCACAAGGGAGCAATCAAAACCAAAGATGGAACAACTCTTCTTCTCATTACAACAATAACCAATCTTCATCCCAATACCACCACAACAACAACAACCACCAAGCCAACCAAAATCACCACAACCAAAACCAAAAGAACTATACCAAATACCAAGCACCACACCATAGACAACAATCCAACCAATCCTCTTCATCTTCCACCAATCAAGTTGATGAGCTTAGAGCCACTATGGATAAACGGGATGAGGGCTATAAAGCTCAATTCTAGGCCATGAGTGCTTAATTGGCCAATATCACTGACATGATTTCGAAGATGTCCATGTCCTCCTCCAACAACACCAACCAACCCTCAAGCTCTTCTAGCCTTCCTTTCCAACCCCAACCAAACCCCAAGGGCGGTCTCAACGCCATCACACTACGGTTGGGGACTACATTGGAGGAGATACTTCCTAGGGTAATGGAAGACATTCATGAGGAAGAAGTAGTTGTCGAAACTCCACATGAAGAAGAGGAGGTAGACAAAAAGTAAGATGAAGAAGGAGTAAGCCTCAAGGAACCCAAGAGGAAAGCCATAGTGGATGAGTCCATTCCTATCCCATTCCCTTCATTGGTGAAGAAAGCAAAGAAGACCCCAAAATTTGATTTAAACATGCTCCAAGTGTTCAAGAAAGTTGAGGTAACAATACCACTTCTTGATGCTATCCAACAAATTCCGAAGTATGCAAAATTTCTGAAAGACTTGTGTACACACAAGGATAGGATAGGGGAGTTGGAGACATTATCCTTGGGTAGTTCAATTTCTTCCTTGATGGAACCTATTCCAAAGAAATGTGGTGACCCTGGACCTTGTTTGGTATCTTGTTGTATTGGTGGGCATACTTTTCATGATTGTATGTGTGATCTCGGAGCTTGCGTAAGCATCATGCGACTTTCTATCTTCGTGCGGTTGAATTTAGCTCCATTAAAGAAGTCGGCGGCGAAGTTTGCCCTAGCCGATAAGAGTGTGATCACTGTGATGGGAATAGCAGAAGATGTACTTGTGGTAATCAAGGACTTGGTCTTTTCGGTTGACTTTTACATCCTTGAAATGCCTCCAACAGAAAATAGAAGCTCATCCTCCGTTCTACTTGGTAGACCCTTCCTTAAAACCTCTAAATTCAAGTTAGATGCCTTCACCGGCACATATTCTTTTGAGGTTGCAGACAAGACTATCAAGTTCAATTTGGAAGAAGCCATGAAGCATCCTCCCGAAGAGCATTCCATTCTCCGATGTGATGTAATCGATGAAGTGGTAGCGGAAGTGTGAGAAGAGGACCACAACAAGCTATGCTACCCTATTATTGAAGAGACAGATGACCAAGAGGATGAACAAGAGAAAGTTGTTGAGAGTGAACTCCGTGAGCTTGATGAAAAGGAACCTCAACTTGAGGCAAAGAATGAATTGAAGCCTCTTCCATCTCACTTGAAGTATGCTTTCTTAGAGGACAACCAAAAGTTTTTGGTCATTATTGTTAGTGGGCTTTCGAATGAAGAAGAAGAAAAGCTCCTAGATGTCCTAAGAAAGTACAAGAAGGTAATTGGTTAGAGCCTAGCTGATATTGTGGGGATTGACCCTCGCAAGTGCATGCATCGCATATTTCTCCAAGAGGGAGCTAGGCCGGTTAGGCAACCGCAAAGGAGGCTCAACCCGACCATCCTTGATGTGGTAAAGAAGGAGGTCACTAGACTACTTGATGCGGGTATCATATACCCAATTTCTGACAGTGAATGGGTGAGCCCGGTCCAGGTTGTTCCCAAGAAATCAGGCATCACTGTGGTCAAGAAGGATGATAGCGAAGTGGTCACCAAAAGAGTACAAAATGCGTGGCGAGTGTGCATTGATTATAGAAGATTGAATACCGCCACAAGCGGGTAAATCCCATTATTGCTTTCTTGATGGATTCACTAGTTACTTCCAAATTTACATTTCTCTTGAAGATCAGGAAAATACCACATTCACTTGCCCTTTTAGCACCTGCTACTTTTCAACGATGTTGATGCACGAAAAACTTGTCTCATAACAAATTTCCTTCGGCAAGTGTACCGAATTTGTCGTCAAGTAAAAACTCACAATAGAGTGAGGTCGAATCCCACAGGGATTGATTGATCAAGCAACTTTAATTAGAGGAATGTTCTAGTTGAGCGAATCAGAATTTGAGTTGAGAATTGCAGAAAATTAAATGGCGGGAAAGTAAATAACAGAAAAGTAAATGCTAGAAATAAAGAGTTGAATGTAGATGACGGAAAGTAAATTGCAGAATCTTAAATGGGAATGGGGAAATTGCTCATAAAAGTAAATGACAGAAATTAAAGAGAATGGGTAAGATCAGAAATGGAGGGTTCATTGGGCTCAGGAGATGTTGCATTTTCTGGATCAATTTCATTTTCATCTCTTCCTCAATCAATGCACTCATTGATCTCCTTGGCAATCTTAAGTGATCGAATTATAATTTCTTGTAATTCAATCTCTCAAATCTTGATCAATAGCCAATTCCTTGGTCAATTGCTCATGAGAAGAGATGAAGTATGGTCACTGATTATACCACATGCATTTCCCAAATCAAGTGTTGAGAGGATTATAGTCACATATCCATCCAAACCCAATTTGGTCCAGCATGAGAAAGCATTTCTAGCATAATCTCTTCATTCCTCTTTCAAGGTTCAGAAGAGATCCAAGTATGAATAGCTTCTTTTCCAAGATAACTACCCAATTGGATGAAGATCGAAAGCTTTCAAGTAAAATCAAGAGAAAAGATAGAAGAAGAATAATGAAAACTAGTATTGATCTATCAAATTACAATAGAGCTCCCTAACCCAATGAAAGGGGTTAAGTTGTTCATAGCTCTGGAAAATGAAAACAAAGATGGATAATACATGATGAAACTAGAAGTGCAGAGAAAGTAAATACAGAGAGTAGTTCTAAGCCAAGATGCTCCCTATAATTTCCAACTCCTTATTTAATTCAAAGCTACTCCTATATATACTACTCTTCTGTTCTTCTAGTTGGCGCTTCAAGTCTTGGGTATGGGCCTTTGGATCTTGAGTTTGAAGCAGTTCTCTTCTTCATTGGGCTTGGCTTTACTTGTAGGGAGGAAGTGTGAAGTGGGCAGAGACTTTAGCTCAGGACGTTAGTGGTGTTATGTGATGACATCCAAAAACTTGATGGGAAAATTTGTGGAAAAACAAATTTCCAAAACACCCAAGACTAACCGGCAAGTGTACCGGGTTGCATCAAGTAATAATAACTCACGTGAGTGAGGTCGATCCCACAGGGATTGATGGATCAAGCAACTTTAGTGGATGATTAGTTTAGTCAAGCTAACATTTAAGTGAGATTGGGTGAAACTTAAAGCAACAAAATGTAAATGACAAGGAATTTAAATTTGCAGAAAGTAAATTGGACAGAAACTTAAAGAGCAAGAAATGTAAATTGGCAAAATCATAAATGACAAGAAATGTAAATTGCATGAAATTAAAGGGGAGTGGGTGCTGGAAATTAAAGAAAGCAATAATTCAAGAAGTAAATCAATTGCAGGAAAAAATTAAATCAAGATCACAACAACTCAAATGTAAAGTGCAGAGGAACAAAAGTGCAGGAAAGTAAATTGGGAACAATGAGAATAGAGAGTAATCAATCCGAGAACTAGAATGTGAAATCAAATGCAGTAGATTTTAAACAGAATTGCTTGAAGAAGAAAACAGAAATTTAATTCAACTCAATTGCAAATAAAATTGAAGATCTCAGGGACTCCAAGAGACTAGAAAATAAGTCTAGATCTCACTCCCTTCCTAGATCCAACAAGAGAATAATTGCAGAGAAATTAAAAGAAACAATCGCAGAAGAAGAAGATTTTAAAATAGCAAATGAAATTTGAATTATCGAGAAGAAGAACAAAGAGATTTCAGAGTGAGAATTGAAACAGAATTCCTTCAATTCTCCAATTCAAGCTAGCATGTAAAAGGGAGCTCTCTATTCTACTTGCTCCCTAGTGCTCTCTGATGGAGCTCCCCTCTCTAAAATGAAAATGATGCCTTTTTATAGGCTTTTACAAACATGACAAATAAAAATGAAATTGAAAAGCAAATTACAAAGAAATTAAAATTCCTAATCAAATTGTTTCTTGTGCCTTTGAGTGATGATAATGGGCTTTGCGTGCTTTGGATTTGGGTTGAAGATGGCCTTTGTTGATTGCTCTTGGAGTTGGAGAGAAACCCACTTGTGAACCGGGCCATGAATCGGAAAAGCTTGAGTAAAAGTTTGAGGCAAACTTTGACTCAAGCTTTTTGTAGCAGCTTGCTCTTTTTGCTGTCATCCACGTTTGGCTTAAAGTTTGAGGTCAAACTTTAGCTCAAACGTGGATCCTCCCTTGCATGTCTTGTGGCGCTATTTTGTCCTCTTGTCAACGTTGCCAATTTTATGCCAACTATAGACCATTATATATGGTTGGAAAGCTCTGAATGTCAGCTTTCTAACCCACTTAGAATCACCTCAATTGGACATCAACAACTCAAGTTATGATCCTTTGAAGAGGACAAGGTCGCTGGCTTTGGTGTGCAGCGTTTGAGGCGACGTTTGCCTCAAACGTGGTCGAAAACGCCAGATTTTGGAGACTCAAACACATTGTTCACCCCATACTATTATACATTGTTGGAAAGCCCTGAATATCTACTTTCCAATGCCGTTGGAATCGCATCATTTAGAGTTCCACAGCTCGAGTTATACTCCGTTGAAGGTGCAGAGGTCAATTGGCCTCACTGCAAGTTGCCACCATGTTCATTTATGCACATTTCGGGGCAGTTTTATCCCTCAATTTTAGTATCCACCATGCAGTGCCATATATGCTTGGAAAGCTCTCGATTCCTACTTTCCATTGCTTTTTGAATCACCTCATTTGGAGTTTTGTAGCTCAAGTTATTCATGTTGGAAGTATACCCCTTTAGGCTGTTGTGGCGTGTGGCGCCAACGTTTGCCAAAAAGCTTGAGGCAAACGTTGGCGCAAGCTTTTTCCTCCAGGGTGTAGGTTTTGTGATGCCAACGTTTGCCAAAAAGTTTGAGGCAAACGTTGGCTCAAGCTTTTTTCCCAAAAGTTTGAGCTAAAGTTTGAGGCAAAGTTTGGCTCAAACTTTTTGTTCTCTCTTGTTCTTAGCCATTCCTTCTTCCTTCAACCTTCTTCAAAACTCTTTTCACCTATCATCAATCAACCAAACACATCAAAGCTATGCTCAAAATCATGAGTTTGTTATTCTTTCATAATATATGACAATTATAGCATAAAATCTCCTGAAATTGCATTAATTCATCCATGGTTGGTTGAATCAAAGGAAATATGGAAATCTACCCAATTGGCTTGCTTATGGCTCAAGAAAGTGCATAAAACCTATTGAAAACAAAGGAAAAAACATAGAAAAACATGACATGGTGACATCAATATTCAAGCTATGCTTTATTCATACACACATGTAAACAGAAAAGATGAAGACAATCATGCATTTTAAGCGCTGCAAACAAATGAGGAGAAAAGGAACTCTACAACCTTGTAGTTCATCTTCATTAATGTTGTCCTTTTTCCTCTATTCTTCCTCCTTCCCTTGCCAAACTCAGAATGCTTGCTCATCCTCAAGCAACAATTAGAACAATGGCTAGGGACTAAGATGGATCATGAATGTCTTACACAATGAAAAGCTAGTAGTACATGTGTTCTAAGTAAGCAAAATTAAAGATAATAATCAAGGCACAAGAGACAGAGACATTGTGATTGCAAACTTAAGAAGGTGAGCATAATACTTTGCATATAGAATAAGTGGCACACCAAACTTAGTGTGACACTTTCACTTGGAATTGATGCAAGTATCTTGTAAGGATTAGAAGCAAATTTTGTTGCATAGCAACACTAAACTTAGAATGCAATCCTATGTCAATTTATTTGAATTAATACTAAATGAAAAAAAAAAAAGAAAGACTGTTATATGTTAAATACAATCAGCAAGTGAAGAATCTGTCATGAATAAGGATGTCTTGGTGAAGTATTAACAAGAACAGTTAAACAGCAAATTAAATGAAAGTAAGTAAAGATAGAAAATTGACTAAAGCAAGTAGAATGAAAAATTGTGAAGTCAAAAGAGAAAATAAAACTGCAGAGGCATTATGATTATGCAGACAAGTAGTGTTGCTTGAATAAATTGCATAGGAAAATAAGTGGCACACCAAACTTAAAATCTTGGTGTATCACTTTTATTTTTGATTTGATGCAATCATCCAAAAAGATTGAAAACAATTTGTTGCTAGGCAACACCAAACTTAGAATGTAACCATATGCTAATTTATTGAATTTAAACAAAACATAGAACGAAAACAAAGCAGATAAGAAATGTTACCTACAGTTGGGTTACCTCCCAACAAGTGCTCTTTTAGTGTCATTAGCTTGACATGTTGTTCTTCACTTTCTTCCTCTTCTTCCAGTTTGTTAAGAGGAATGACTACCATCTCTTCCTTTTTCACTAAAAATTCACTTGACTCCGTAGCCTCTTCCTCTTGTTTTTCCTCCTTTTTCATTGCACTCACCAACTGAGCTAGCTGCACTTCCATGTTTTTGAGGGACGTTTCTTGTTCTTCCCAGTACTTCTTTGTCTCCTCCGTAAATCTTTTGAGCATGGACTCAAGTTTTGAGAGTCTTTGGCTATTGGAAGTTTGTTTTGGTTGTGAGTCTTTGGCTATTGGACAATCTCACCCAAGACTAACTGACAAGTGTACCGGGTCGCTTCAAGTAATAATAACTCACGTGAGTGAGGTCGATCCCACAGGGATTGATGGATCAAGCAACTTTAGTGGGTGATTAGTTTAGTCAAGCTAACATTTAAGTGAGATTGAGTGAAACTTAAAGCAACAAAATGTAAATTGGACAGAAACTTAAAGAGCAAGAAATGTAAATTGGCAAAATCTTAAATGACAAGAAATGTAAATTGCATGAAATTAAAGGGGAGTGGGTGCTGGAAATTAAAGAAAGCAATAATTCAAGAAGTAAATCAATTGCAGGAATTGTAAATTGCAGGAAAAAAATAAATCAAGATCACAACAACTCAAATGTAAAGTGCAGAGGAATAAAAGTGCAGGAAAGTAAATTGGGAACAATGAGAACAGAGAGTAATCAATCCGAGAACCAGAATGTGAAATCAAATGCAGTAGATTTTAAACAGAATTGCTTGAAGAAGCAAACAGAAATTTAATTCAACTCAAGTACAAATAAAATTGAAGATCTCAGGGACTCCAAGAGACTAGAAAACAAGTCTAGATCTCACTCCCTTCCTAGATCCAACAAGAGAATAATTGCAGAGAAATTAAAAGAAACAATCGCAGAAGAAGAAGATTTTAAAATAGCAAATGAAATTTGAATTATCGAGAAGAAGAACAAAGAGATTTCAGAGTGAGAATTGAAACAGAATTCCTTCAATTCTCCAATTCAAGCTAGGATGTAAAAGTGAGCTCTCTATTCTACTTGCTCCCTAGTGCTCTCTGATGGAGCTCCCCTCTCTAAAATGAAAATGATGCCTTTTTATAGGCTTTTACAAATATGACAAATGAAAATGAAATTGAAAAGCAAATTACAAAGAAATTGAAATTCCTAATCAAATTGTTTCTTGTGCCTTTGAGTGATGATAATGGGCTTTGCATGCTTTGGATTTGGGTTTAAGATGGCCTTTGTTGATTGCTCTTGGAGTTGGAGAGAAACCCACTTGTGAACCCGGCCATGAACCGGAAAAGCTTGAGTAAAAGTTTGAGGCAAACTTTGACTCAAGCTTTTTGTAGCAGCTTGCTCTTTTTGCTGTCATCCACGTTTGGCTTAAAGTTTGAGGTCAAACTTTAGCTCAAATGTGGATCCTCCCTTGTATGTCTTGTGGTGCTACTTTGTCCTCTTGTCAACGTTGCCAATTTTATGCCAACTGATGAGCGGATAATTTATACGTTTTTTGGCATTGTTTTTAGTATGTTTTTAGTAGGATCTAGTTACTTTTAGGGATGTTTTCATTAGTTTTTATGTTAAATTCACATTTCTGGACTTTACTATGAGTTTGTGTGTTTTTCTGTGATTTCAGGTATTTTCTGGCTGAAATTGAGGGACTTAAGCAAAAATCAGATTCAGAGTTTGAAGAAGGACTGCTGATGCTGTTGGATTCTGACCTCCCTGCACTCAAAATGGATTTTCTGGAGCTAAAGAACTCCAAATGGCGCTCTTCCAATTGCGTTGGAAAGTAGACATCCAGGGCTTTCCAGAAATATATAATAGTCCATACTTTGGCCAAGAATAGACGACGAAAACTGGCGTTCAACGCCAGCTCTCTGCCCAAATCAGGCGTCCAGCGCCAGAAAAGGAGCCAAAACCAGAGTTGAACGCCCAAAGTGGCACAAAAGCTGACGTTCAACTCCAAGGAGGACCTCTACACGTGAAACACTCAAAGCTCAGCCCAAGCACACACCAAGTGGGCCCCGGAAGTGGATTTATGCATCAATTACTTACTTCTGTAAACCCTAGTAGCTAGTTTATTATAAATAGGACCTTTTATTATTGTATTAGGCATCTTTGATCAGTTGTATGCTATCTTAGATCACGTTTGAGGGCTGGCCTCTCGGCCATGCCTGGACTTTCACTTATGTATTTTTAACGGTAGAGTTTCTACACTCCATAGATTAAGGTGTGGAGCTCTGCTGTTCCTCAA
>NC_029794.2:64482336-64492942 GCF_000816755.2 Arachis ipaensis
TTGGATGAAGATAGCAGGAAAGCAGAGGTTCAGAGGAACGAAAGCATCTCCATTCGCTTATCTGAAATTCTCACCAATAAATTACATAAGTATTTCTATCCCTATTTTATTATATTATTTTTGAAAACTCTATAACCATTTGATATCCGCCTGACTGAGATTTACAAGGTGACCATAGCTTGCTTCATACCGACAATCTCTGTGGGATTCGACCCTTACTCACGTAAGGTATTACTTGGACGACCCAGTGCACTTGCTGGTTAGTTATGGGAAGTTGTGAAGACTTGTTTAGACCATGGTCCTGTGCATCCGTTTTTGGTGCCATTGCCAGGGAATCAATTTCGAACAACACTTCACAAACTAAGTAGCAATTTCGCATACCACCAACTATAGACTATTATATATGGTTGGAAAGCTTTGAATGTCAGCTTTCTAACCCACTTGGAATCACCTCAATTGGACATCTACAACTCAAGTTATGCTCCTTTGAAGAGGACAAGGTCGCTGGCTTTGGTGTGCAGCGTTTGAGGCGACGTTTGCCTCAAATGTGGTCAAAAACGCCAGATTTTGGAGACTCAAACACATTGTTCACTGATGACATGTCACCATGTCATGTTTTTCTATGCTTTTTCATACAAGTAATTGATAATTAGTGCTTAAATATTGCATTCTTTTGTGCTTAAATGGTATATTTCCTTGATCTTTTGATTTTATAAATTTTGCAGTAAATAAGTTGGAAAAGAAGCAAAATAGCACAAAATAAGCTTAAAAGAAGAAAAGAGAAATTTTGGAGCACACTTTGAAGTTGGAGCACACTTTGGAGCATTGGGCCACGCTTTTAAAAGCGTGGCCCATGACCAAATCAAGGAAGCTTCACCAGCACAGCCACCCAGGAGCTCAACGTTTGCGCCAATGTTTGCCTCAAACGTGAGGTCAAACGTTGGCTAAGGAATACCTTGGGAAATGTTGCTCCCCACAGCCTGAAGGGGTATACTTCCAACAAGAATAACTTGAGCTACAGAGCTTCAAATGAGGTGATTCAAAAAGCAATGGAAAGTAGGAATCAAGAGCTTTCCAAGCATATATGGCACTGCATGGTGGACACTAAAATTGAGGGAGAAAACTGCCCCGAAATGTGCATAAACGAACATGGTGGCAACCTGCAGTGAGGCCAACTGACCTCTACACCTTCGACGGAGTATAACTCGAGCTGTGGAGCTCCAAATGATGCGCTTCCAATGGCATTGGAAAGTAGACATTCAGAGCTTTCCAACAATATATAATAGTATGGGGTGGACAATGCATTTGAGCCTCCAAAACCTGACGTTTTCGTCCACGTTTGAGGCAAACGTCGCCTCAAACGTTGCACACCAAAGCCAGCGACCCTGTCCTCTTCAAAGGAGCATAACTTGGGTTGTAGATGTCCAATTGAGGTGATTAGAGTTGCGTTGGAAAGCTGACATTCAGAGCTTTCCAACCATATATAATAGTCTATAGTGAGCATGAAATTGGCAACGTTGACAAGAGGACAAAGAAGCGTCCCAAGACTTGAACTTCAAAAACACACCCAGGAGGACTTAACGTTTGAGCTCACGTTTGACCTCAAACATGAACTCAAACGTGAGTGACAGCAAACCCCCATTCAACATCATGCCATTACAAGACGTTTGAGCTCACGTTTGACTTCAAATGTGAACTCAAACGTAGATGACAGCAAGGGGCCGATCTGCATAATGGGTTTCACGAAGACGTTTGAGTCAACGTTTGCCTCAAACGTTGACTCAAACGTGAATTGCTCAACAATTCAATTTGCACGCAGATTTCTTCTCAAGACCAAGGACATCCGAATCCATCTTCAACCTAATTCCACTCCAAAGCAAGCAAAGCCCAATTAACATCACTTATAGGCACAAAGATCAGTTAGATTAGGATTTTTCATTTTTAAAATTTAATTTGTTTTCAATTTTATTTTCATTTTCATTTTGCCTATATAAGGCACCATTTTCATTTTTAGTAGGAGGCTGGCTCCACGAGGGAGCATTAGGATTAGAGAGCTCTCTCTTTTAGTTTTTCCTTTTTGTTTTTGAATCTTGGTTTGAGAATTGAAGAAATTCTGTTTCATTCTCACTTTGAGATTTCTCTTGTTCTTCTTCTACAAAATTTCAGTGAATTAAGGATTTGAATCAACACTCTGTTTATTGCTTTCATCTTCATTTCTTTTGCAAATTGTTCTTTATTGGATCAAGGAAGGAATTGAGATCTAGACTTGGTCTCTAGTCTCATCCAACCCCTGAGATCTTCAACGTTCCTTTAGTTATTGCAAATTGAGCTGCATTTCACTTTCTGTTTGGTTCCTCAATTTAATTTACATTAAGCTTGCTACAAATCTCATTTACATTTCCTGCACAATTTTAAATTCCTCTGCAATTGCTCTAAATTCTGATTCACTGCAATTTTGCTTCTCTATTTACATTGCTCTCAGTTTACTTTCCAGCAATTTAAATTTCCAGTTGCGTGATCTATTGTTCTCTTTAATTTCCAACACCCTAGCCCCTTTACTTTTCATGCAATTTACATTTCTTGTCATTTAAGTTTCAGCTATTTTACTTTCTTGTTCTTTAAGTTACTTGCAATTTTACTTTCTGCACTTTATAATTCCTGCAAATTTACTTTCTGTTGCTTACAATTTCACACAATTCACTTCAATGTTAGCTTGACTAAACTAATCACCCACTAAAGTTGCTTGATCCATCAATCCTCGTGGGATTGACCTCACTCACGTGAGTTTTACTACTTGATGTGACCCGGTATACTTGCCGATGAGTTTTAGGTGTTTTGGAAATTCGTTTTTCCACAAAAACACCATCAAGTTTTTGGCGCCGTTGCCGGGGATTGATTTAGATCAACAATGATTAAGTGGGTGAGAAGTCTAGATTAAGCATTTTCTTTACTTTTGTTCTCTGTTCTAACTGTTCTAAAAGGTGTTTGAGTTATTGCCTCACTAAGAAATTCATCTCTGAGATATGAATTTCAATTTTCCTTGGTGTTGTGTTTTCCAAAATTCAAATGGAGTTCAACAATTCCAAGTGAAAGTGTCACACTAAGTTTGGTGTGCCACTTATTCTTTATGCAAAGTATTATTCTCACCCTCTTAAGTTTGCAATCACAATGTCTCTGTCTCTTGTGCCTTGATTATTATCTTTAATTTTGCTTGCTTAGAACACATGTACTACTAACTTTTCATTGTGTAAGACATTCATGATCCATCTTAGCCCCATAGCCATTGTTCTAATTGTTGCTTGAGGATGAGTAAGCATTCTGAGTTTGGCAAGGGAAGAAGGAAGAATAGAGGAAAAAGGACAACAATAGAGAAGATGAACTACAAGGTTGTAAAGTTCCTTTTCCTCTCATTTGTTTCAAGCACTATAAACTGCATGATTGTCTTTATCTTCTCTGTATGCATGTGTGTATGAAAAGGCATAGTTTGATTTCTAAATTGCAACATGGTGCTGTGTCATTATGATTACCAACTTGAGTTTTGTGAATTCAAAAGCAATAAAGTATCATGATCATAAACAAACAAGGAATTAAAGAAGATTTTAGCATATGCATAAAAGTATTAGAAAGCTAGTATGTTTGATTGTTGCTTAATTGCATTGGATTTTATTTAATTGAAGTTTTCATCTAGGACATTTTGTGAAATCTTTTGAAAATCATGAAAACCTTGAAGAGGCAAATACAATTAAAGCAAGAAAAGAAAAAGGGAAAGAATGAGAAAGCTGAAGGCTCTGAGTACCAATGGCAATTTATTTGTTAAGTACTTGTGGTGTTTATGTATCAAGCCAAATGCTTGAAAACAAAACACTTAGAAGTCAAGGTTAGGCTCAAAGTAAAAAAGCACTCCCTCAAGGCTCAAGGCTCTGAGCATCAATGATTAGAGAGTCAAGAAAAGAAAAGAAAAATGAGCTTAATGAAGTCCTCTAATCAAATGCTTGTGGTGCTTATGTATCAAGTGGTAATACTTGAAAATAAAGCATTTAGAAGTCGTAGCTTTGTTATCAACTCATGGGGCAAAGCACCCATAAGGAGAAGCTAATAAGAAAATTAAAAGTTTGCTTCAAGGAAGAAATATAAGAAAAAGATTTCATAAATTGAGCTAGATGGAAGCATCAATCATTTACATTTCCTTTGTGATTATAGCTTGCTTAGAAAACTAGCTTACCATGAAATTTAATTTGCTATTCTTCTCACCTTGGTTTGTCAATCTTTATTGCATGATTCTTTTCTTGCTTGGGGACAAGCAAGGTTTAAGTTTGGTGTTGTGATGACATGTCACCATGTCATGTTTTTCTATGCTTTTTCATACAAGTAATTGATAATTAGTGCTTAAATATTGCATTCTTTTGTGCTTAAATGGTATATTTCCTTGATCTTTTGATTTTATAAATTTTGCAGGAAATAAGTTGGAAAAGAAGCAAAATAGCACAAAATAAGCTTAAAAGAAGAAAAGAGAAATTTTGGGGCACACTTTGAAGTTGGAGCACACTTTGGAGCCTTAGGCCACGCTTTTAAAAGCGTGGCCCATGACCAAATCAAGGAAGCTTCATCAGCACAGCCACCCAGGAGCTCAACGTTTGCGCCAACGTTTGCCTCAAACGTGAGGTCAAACGTTGGCTAAGAAATACCTTGGGAAATGTTGCTCCCCACAGCCTGAAGGGGTATACTTCCAACAAGAATAACTTGAGCTACAGAGCTTCAAATGAGGTGATTCAAAAAGCAATGGAAAGTAGGAATCAAGAGCTTTCCAAGCATATATGGCACTGCATGGTGGACACTAAAATTGAGGGAGAAAACTGCCCCGAAATGTGCATAAACAAACATGGTGGCAACCTACAGTGAGGCCAACTGACCTCTACACCTTCGACGTTGTATAACTCGAGCTGTGGAGCTCCAAATGATGCGCTTCCAATGGCATTGTAAAGTAGATATTCAGAGCTTTCCAACAATATATAATAGTATGGGGTGGACAATGCATTTGAGCCTCCAAAACCTGACATTTTCGTCCACGTTTGAGGCAAACGTCGCCTCAAACGTTGCACATCAAAGCCAGCGACCCTGTCCTCTTCAAAGGAGCATAACTTGAGTTGTAGATGTCCAATTGAGGTGATTCTAGTTGCGTTGGAAATCTGACATTCAGAGCTTTCCAACCATATATAATAGTCTATAGTGGGCATGAAATTGGCAACGTTGACAAGAGGACAAAGAAGCGTCCCAAGACTTGAACTTCAAAAACACACCCAGGAGGACTTAACGTTTGAGCTTACGTTTGACCTCAAACGTGAACTCAAACGTGAGTGATAGCAAACCCCGATTCTGCATCATGCCATTACAAGACGTTTGAGCTCACGTTTGACCTCAAACGTGGATGACAGCAAGGGGCCGATCTGCATAATGGGTTTCACGAAGACGTTTGAGTCAACGTTTGCCTCAAACGTTGACTCAAACATGAATTGCTCAACAATTCAATTTGCACGCAGATTTCACCTCAAGACCAAGGCCATCCGAATCCATCTTCAACCCAATTCCACTCCAAAGCAAGCAAAGCCCAATTAACATCACTTATAGGCACAAAGATCAGTTAGATTAGGATTTTTCATTTTTGAAATTTAATTTGTTTTCAATTTCATTTTGCCTATATAAGGCATCATTTTCATTTTTTGTAGGAGGCTGGCTCCACTAGAGAGCATTAGTATTAGAGAGCTCTCTCTTTTAGTTTTTCCTTTTTGTTTTTGAATCTTGGGTTGAGAATTGAAGAAATTCTGTTTCATTCTCACTTTGAGATTTCTCTTGTTCTTCTTCTACAAAATTTCAGTGAATTAAGGATTTGAATCAACACTCTGTTTATTGCTTTGAATAAAGATTGATAATCCAAGGCAAGAAGAATAGCAACTCAATGTTCATGGTAAGCTAGTTTTCTGAGCATGCTACAATCACAAAAGAAATGTAAATGATTGATGCTTCCATCTAGCTAAATTTATGAAATCTTTCTCTTATATTTCTTCCTTGAAACAAGCTTTTGATTTTCTTATTTAGCTTCTCCTTTTGGGTGCTTTGCCCCATGAGTTGATAACAAAGCTACGACTTCTAAATGCTTTGTTTTCAAGTATTACCACTTGATATTCATCTCCTCTTCATATCTTTTAATCTCAGATTCAATTGTTGAGAATTTTTGGTCCAGGTGGGTTTGAGGAGGTTGTGGGTGTTCAGGTTCTTTTGTCACCTCAAGTGTAGTTTCATTTTCAATTATTTCCACCATCTCTTCCTTTTTCACTAAAAATTCACTTGACTCAGTAGCCTCTTTCTCTTGTTTTTCCTCCTTTTTCATTGCACTCACCAACTGAGTTAGCTGCACTTCCATATTTTTGAGGGACGTTTCTTGTTCTTCCCAGTACTTCTTTGTCTCCTCCGTAAATCTTTTGAGCATGGACTCAAGTTTTGAGAGTCTTTGGCTATTGGAAGTTTGTTTTGGTTGTGAGTCTTTGGCTATTGGACAATCTCTCATGTGACTTGACTGCTCAGAATTTGCAGTTTCTTAGTAATACTCCCAGCCACCATTAGAATCATGACTTGCATCATTTTGTGGTGGTGGGAAGTATCCCATATGATTCTCTTGCTCATCTTGTGTCTCTGAAGCAAATCTCCATGAATTGGAGTGCTCAGAATGTGTATTCTCTTGGTGATATTCCCAGCCACCATTAGAGATTGGTGATGGTGGGTAATATCCCATAAAACATGTTTGATCATAAGATGAGTTGAACTCCATTTGAATTTTTGGAAAACACAACACCAAGGAAAATTGAAATTCATATCTCAGAGATGAATTTCTTAGTGAGGCAATAACTCAAACACCTTGGTTTCAACTTAGAACAGAGAACAAAAATAAAGAAAATGCTTGATCTAGACTTCTCACCCACTTAATCATTGTTGATCTAAATCAATCCCCGGCAACGGCGCCAAAAACTTGATGGTGTTTTTTTGTGGAAAAACGAATTTCCAAAACACCCAAGACTAACCGACAAGTGTACCGGGTCGCTTTAAGTAATAATAACTCACGTGAGTGAGGTCGATCCCACAGGGATTGATGGATCAAGCAACTTTAGTGGATGATTAGTTTAGTCAAGCAAACATTTAAGTGAGATTGAGTGAAACTTAAAGAAACAAAATGTAAATGACAAGGAATTTAAAGTTGCAGAAAGTAAATTGGACAGAAACTTAAAGAGCAAGAAATGTAAATTGGCAAAATCTTAAATGATAAGAAATGTAAATTGCATGAAATTAAAGGGGAGTGGGTGCTGGAAATTAAAGAAAGCAATAATTCAAGAAGTAAATCAATTGCAGGAATTGTAAATTGCAGGAAAAAATTAAATCAAGATCACAACAACTCAAATGTAAAGTGCAGAGGAACAAAAGTGCAGGAAAGTAAATTGGGAACAATGAGAACAGAGAGTAATCAATCCGAGAACCAGAATGTGAAATCAAATGCAGTAGATTTTAAACAGAATTGCTTGAAGAAGCAAACAGAAATTTAATTCAACTCAATTGCAAATAAAATTGAAGATCTTAGGGACTCCAAGAGACTAGAAAACAAGTCTAGATCTCACTCCCTTCCTAGATCCAACAAGAGAATAATTGCAGAGAAATTAAAAGAAACAATCGCAGAAGAAGAAGATTTTAAAATAGCAAATGAAATTTGAATTATCGAGAAGAAGAACAAAGAGATTTCAGAGTGAGAATTGAAACAGAACTCCTTCAATTCTCCAATTCAAGCTAGGATGTAAAAGTGAGCTCTCTATTCTACTTGCTCCCTAGTGCTCTCTGATGGAGCTCCCCTCTCTAAAATGAAAATGATGCCTTTTTATAGGCTTTTACAAACATGACAAATGAAAATGAAATTGAAAAGCAAATTACAAAGAAATTGAAATTCCTAATCAAATTGTTTCTTGTGCCTTTGAGTGATGATAATGGGCTTTGCATGCTTTGGATTTGGGTTGAAGATAGCCTTTGTTGATTGCTCTTGGAGTTGGAGAGAAACCCACTTGTGAACCGGGCCATGAACCGGAAAAGCTTGAGTAAAAGTTTGAGGCAAACTTTGACTCAAGCTTTTTGTAGCAGCTTGCTCTTTTTGCTGTCATCTACGTTTGGCTTAAAGTTTGAGGTCAAACTTTAGCTCAAATGTGGATCCTCCCTTGTATGTCTTGTGGCGCTACTTTTTCCTCTTGTCAACGTTGCCAATTTTATGCCAACTGATGAGCGGATAATTTATACGCTTTTTGGCATTGTTTTTAGTATGTTTTTAGTAGGATCTAGTTACTTTTAGGGATGTTTTCATTAGTTTTTATGTTAAATTCACATTTATGGACTTTACTATGAGTTTGTGTATTTTTCTGTGATTTCAGGTATTTTCTGGCTGAAATTGAGGGACTTGAGCAAAAATCAGATTCAGAGGTTGAAGAAGGACTGCTGATGCTGTTGGATTCTGACCTCCCTGCACTCAAAATGGATTTTCTGGAACTACAGAACTTGAAATGGCGCTCTTCCAATTGCGTTGGAAAGTAGACATCCAGGGCTTTCCAGAAATATATAATAGCCCATACTTTGGCCAAGAATAGATGACGAAAACTGGCGTTCGACACCAGCTCTCTACCCAAATCTGGCGTCCAGCGCCAGAAAAGGAGCCAAAACCAGAGTTGAACGCCCAAAGTGGCACAAAAGCTGGCGTTCAACTCCAAGGAGGACCTCTACACGTGAAACACTCAAAGCTCAGCCCAAGCACACACCAAGTGGGCCCCGAAAGTGGATTTATGCATCAATTACTTACTTCTGTAAACCTTAGTAGCTAGTTTATTATAAATAGGACCTTTTACTATTGTATTAGGCATCTTTGATCAGTTGTATGCTATCTTAGATCACGTTTGAGGGCTGGCCTCTCGGCCATGCCTGGACTTTCACTTATGTATTTTTAACGGTAGAGTTTCTACACTCCATAGATTAAGGTGTGGAGCTCTGCTGTTCCTCAAGGATTAATGCAAAGTACTACTGTTTTCTATTCAATTCATCTTGTTTCGCTTCTAAGATATTCATTCGTACTTCAATCTGAATGTGATGAACGTGACAATCATCATCATTCCCTATGAACGTGTGCCTGACAACCACTTCCGTTCTACCTTAGACTGAATGAGTATCTCTTAGATCTCCTAACCAGAATCTTCGTGGTGTAAGCTAGAATGATAGCGGCATTCAAGAGAATCCAGAAGATCTAAACCTTGTCTGTGGTATTCCGAGTAGGATTCAATGAATGAATGACTGTGACGAGCTCCAAACTCGCGATTGCGGGGCGTTAGTGACAGATGCAAAAGGATAGTAAATCCTATTCCAGCATGATCGGGAACCGACAGATGAATAGCCGTGCCGTGACAGGGTGTGTTGACCATTTTCACTGAGAGAATAAGATGAAGCCATTGACAAGGGTGATGCCTCCAGACGATTAGCCGTGCCGTGACAGGGCATTGGATCATTTTCCCGAGAGATGACCGAAAGTAGCCATTGACAGTGGTGATGTATCACATAAAGCCAGCCATGGAAAGGAGTAAGACTGATTGGATGAAGGTAGCAGAAAAGCAAAGGTTCAGAGGAACGAAAGCATCTCCATTCGCTTATCTGAAATTCTCACCAATGAATTACATAAGTATTTCTATCCCTATTTTATTATATTATTTTCGAAAACTCTATAACCATTTGATATCCGCCTGACTGAGATTTACAAGGTGACCATAGCTTGCTTCATACCGACAATCTCCGTGGGATTCGACCCTTACTCACGTAAGGTATTACTTGGACGACCCAGTGCACTTGCTGGTTAGTTATGCGAAGTTGTGAAGACATGTTTAGACCATGGTCCTGTGCATCCTTTTTGGTGCCATTGCCAGGGAATCAATTTCGAACAACAATTCACAACCTGAGTAGCAATTTCGCATACCAAGTTTTTGGTGCCGTTGCCGGGGATTGTTCGAGTTTGGACAACTGACGGTTCATCTTGTTGCTCTGATTAGGTAATTTTCTTTTTGTTTTGTTTTCAAAAAGTTTTCAAAAATCTTTCAAAAATTTTCTCATCTGTTTTCGAAAAAAAAAAATGTTTTCAAAAATATATTTTTCTTCAGAATTTTTAAGAATGAATTTTAGTGTTTCATGAAGCATGTGAAGCATGGCTGGCTGTAAAGCCATGTCTAATTCTTTTGGATAGAGCATGTTAAGCTTGTCATGACTGAATTACACTCATATTTTTTAAAGCTTGGCTGGCTATTAAGCCATGCCTGACCCTTTGATTGGAGCTTTAAGACTAACATGGCAAGATTCCTGGAATTCATATTAAAAATTTTGGAATCCTTATTTTTATTTTTCAAAATAATTTTCGAAAAAAAAATAATAAAAATACAAAAAAATTAGAAAATCATAAAAATCAAAAATATTTTTTGTGTTTCTTGTTTGAGTCTTGAGTCATGTTATAAGTTTGGTGTCAATTGCATGTGCATCTTGCATTTTTCGAAAA
>NC_029794.2:64492955-64506529 GCF_000816755.2 Arachis ipaensis
CCTTTTTCTCTCATCAAATTCGAAAATTGAGTTGACTTTTTCAAAAATTTTTAAAATCTAGTTATTTTTATGAGTCAAATCAAATTTTCAATTTAAAAATCTTATCTTTTTCAAAATCTTTTTCACAAATCAAATTTTTTTCATTTTTCTTAGTTATTTTCGAAAATTCTAAAAATATTTTTGAAAAATCTTTTTCTTATTTTTATATCAAATTTTCGAAAATAACATAATCAATTAATGTTTTGATTCAAAAGTTTCAAGTTTGTTACTTACTTGTTAAGAAAGATTCAAACTTTAAGTTCTAGAATCATATCTTGTGATTTTTTGTGAATCAAGTCATTAATTGAGATTTTAAAAATCAAATCTTTTTCAAAACTAATTTCAATCATATCTTTTCAAAATATCTTCTTATCATATCTTTTTCAAAAATTTGATTTCAAAATATCTTTTCTAACTTCCTAACTTCTTATGTTTTCAAAATTTGTTTCAACTAACTAACTAACTTTTTATTTGTTTCCTAACTTTTTCAAAACTACCTAACTAACTCTCTCTCTCTATTTTCGAAAATATCTTCCCCCTTTTTCAAAAATTTCTTTTTAATTAACTAATTATTTTTATTTTTGATTTCAAAATTTTTCAAAAATTACTAACCTTTTTCAAAAACCATTTTCAAAAATCACTAGCTCTTTTTCAAAAATTATTTTCGAAAATTCTCCCTCTCCCATCTTATTCTATTTATTTATTCATCTACTAACATCTCATCTCATATCTATACCCTCCTCACAGTTGTGTTTCTTCCATTATATTACATTCTTTGTCTCCCTCTTTTCTCCCACTAACACAAGGATCCCTATACTGTGGTATAAAGGATCTCTATTATTATTATTTTTATGTGCCCTCTTCTTTGTCATATGAGCAGGAGCAAGGACAAGAACATTCTTGTTGAAGCAGATCCAGAACCTGAAAGGCCTCTGAAGAGAAATTTAAGAGAAGCTAAATTACAACAATCCAGAGATAACCTTTCAGAAATTTTCGAACAGGAAGAGGAGATGGCAGCCGAAAATTTCCTCTTCTGAAGAGAATGAGGATGTTACTGAAGAGCAAGCCCAAGTTCCTTGGTGCAATCATGAAGCCAAATGCCAAATTATTTGGCATTGATACTTGGGAAGTTGAACTTCCCTTGTTCATCAATGAACTAAGTGACCTGGATCAACTGACATTGCCTCAGAAGAGACAGGATCCTGGGAAGTTCATAATACCTTGTACCATAGGCACCATGATCTTTAAGGCTCTGTGTGACCTTGGTTCAGGAATAAACCTCATGCTCCTCTCTGTAATAGAGAAACTGGGAATCTATGAGGTGCAAGCTGCTAGAATCTCATTAGAGATGGTAGACAATTCAAGAAAACAGGCATATGGACAAGTAGAGGACGTATTAGTAAAGGTTGAAGGCCTTGGGCACCAACCTGGCGTTGAACGCCCAGAATTGTGTGCAAGGGCATTTTACATGCCTAAATTGGTGCAGGGATGTAAATGCCTTGACACCTTAGGATCTGTGAACCCCACAGGATTATCTCAGGATCTGTGGACCCCACAGGATCATCTCAGGATCTGTAGACCCCATAGGATCCCCACCTACCTCATCATCTCTCTTTCCATTCATGATCATCCCTTCTGTTTTCCATTTACCACTCACATCCATACACCCACTACCTTCAAGCTCAAGGACATCATTGGTTCCTCAAGGAGGAAATGCCACCATCACTAAGGTGGATTCATTCCTTGTTCTTATTTCTTCTGTTTTCGTTTTCTATGTTATATGCTTATCTATGTTTGTGTCCTCATTACATGATCATTAGTAGTTAGTAACTATGTCTTAAAGTTATGAATGTCCTATGAATCCATCACCTCTCTTAAATGAAAAATGTTTTAATTCAAAAGAACAAGAAGTACATGAGTTTCGAATTTATCCTTGAACTTAGTTTAATTATATTGATGTGGTGACAATGCTTCTTGTTTTTTTGAATGTATGCTTGAACAGTGCATATGTCTTTTGAAGTTGTTGTTTGAGAATGTTAAATATGTTGGCTCTTGAAAGAATGATGACTAGGAGACATGTTATTTGATAATCTGAAAAATCATAAAAATGATTCTTGAAGCAAGAAAAAGCAGCAAAGAACAAAGCTTGCAGAAAAGAAAAATATAGAAAAAAAAATAGAAAGAAAAAGAAAAAGCAAGCAGAAAAAGCCAAAAGCTCTTAAAACCAAGAGGCAAGAGCCTAAAAGGCAAGAGTAAATAAAAAGGATCCCAAGGCTTTGAGCATCAGTGGATAGGAGGGCCTAAAGGAATAAAATCCTAGTCTAAGCGGCTAAACCAAGCTGTCCCTAACCATGTGCTTGTAGAGTGTAGGTGTCAAGTGAAAACTTGAGACCGAGCGGCTAAAGTCGAGGTCCAAAGAAAAAATAGAGTGTGCTTAAGAACCCTGGACACCTCTTTACTATGATTTTTTGTGTTTTTCTATGATTTCAGGTATTTTCTGGCTGAAATTGAGGGACTTGAGCAAAAATCAGATTCAGAGGTTGAAGAAGGACTGCTGATGCTGTTGGATTCTGACCTCCCTGCACTCAAAATGAATTTTCTGGAGCTACATAACTCGAAATGGCGAGCTTCCGATTGCGTTGGAAAGTCGACATCCAGGGCTTTCCAGCAATATATAATAGTCCATACTTTGGACAAGAATAGACGACGCAAACTGGCGTTCAACACTAGCTCTCTGCCCAAATCTGGCGTCCAGCGCCAGAAAAGGAGCCAAAACCAGAGTTGAACGTCCAAAGTGGCACAAAAGCTGGCGTTCAACTCCAAGGAGGACCTCTACATGTGCAACACACAAAGCTCAGCCCAAGCACACACCAAGTGGGCCCCGGAAGTGGATTTATGCATCAATTACTTACTTCTGTAAACCCTAGTAGCTAGTTTATTATAAATAGGACCTTTTACTATTGTATTAGGCATCTTTGATCAGTTGTATGCTATCTTAGATCACGTTTGAGGGCTGGCCTCTCGGCCATGCCTGGACTTTCACATAACAAGAATCTTCGTGGTGTAAGCTAGAATGATGGCGGCATTCAAGAGAATCCGGAAGGTCTAAACCTTGTCTGTGGTATTAAGACTGATTGGATGAAGATAGCAGGAAAGCAGAGGTTCAGAGGAACGAAAGCATCTCCATTCGCTTATCTGAAATTCTTACCAATAAATTTCATAAGTATTTCTATCCCTATTTTATTATATTATTTTCGAAAACTCTATAACCATTTGATATCCGCCTGACTGAGATTTACAAGGTGACCATAGCTTGCTTCATACCGACAATCTCCGTGGGATTCGACCCTTACTCACGTAAGGTATTACTTGGACGACCAAGTGCACTTGCTGGTTAGTTATACGAAGTTGTGAAGACATGTTTAGACCATGGTCCTGTGCATCCGTTTTTGGTGCCATTGCTAGGGAATCAATTTCGAACAAAAATTCACAACCTGAGTAGCAATTTTGCATACCACCAACTATAGACTATTATATATGGTTGGAAAGCTTTGAATGTCAGCTTTCTAACCCATTTGGAATCACCTCAATTGGACATCTACAACTCAAGTTATGCTCCTTTGAAAAGGACAAGGTCGCTGGCTTTGGTGTGCAGCGTTTGAGGCGACGTTTGCCTCAAATATGGTCGAAAACGCCAGATTTTGGAGACTCAAACACATTGTTCACCCCATACTATTATACATTGTTGGAAAGCCCTGAATGTCTACTTTCCAATGCCATTAAAAGCGCATCATTCGGAGTTCCACAGCTCGAGTTATACTCCGTCGAAGGTGCAGAGGTCAGTTGGCCTCACTGCAAGTTGCCACCATGTTCGTTTATGCACATTTCGGGGCAGTTTTCTCCCTCAATTTTAGTGTCCACCATGCAGTGCCATATATGCTTGGAAAGCTCTCAATTCCTACTTTCCATTGCTTTTTGAATCACCTCATTTGGAGCTCTGTAGCTCAAGTTATTCATGTTGGAAGTATACCCCTTCAGGCTGTTGTGGCGTGTGGCGCCAACGTTTGCCAAAAAGCCTGAGGCAAACGTTGGCGCAAGCTTTTTCCTCCAGGGTGTAGGTTTTGTGATGCCAACGTTTGCCAAAAAGTTTGAGGCAAACTTTGGCTCAAGCTTTTTTCCCAAAAATTTGAGCTAAAGTTTGAGGCAAACTTTGGCTCAAACTTTTTATTCTCTCTTGCTCTTAGCCATTCCTTCTTCCTTCAACCTTCTTCAAAACTCTTTTCACCTATCATCAATCAACCAAACACATCAAAGCTATGCTCAAAATCATGAGTTTGTTATTCTTTCATAATATATGACAATCATAGCATAAAATCTCATGAAATTGCATTAATTCATCCATGGTTGATTGAATCAAAAGAAACATGGAAATCTACCCAATTGGCTTGCTTATGGCTCAAGAAAGTGCATAAAACCTATTGAAAACAAAGGAAAAAGCATAGAAAAACATGACATGGTGACATGTCATCATTAACGTTCAGTGAAAATATGGGTTCGAGAACGTTAGTGACAATCACCTTTTTCACTAACGTTCCTCACCCAAGTAAGAGCCACGTTAACTTCAACGTTAGTGGCACAAACGTTGCCACTAACGTTGCGTCTTTGTCCTACGCACACGTTATTGGGACTTGCCTTTCCCAATAACGTTGAGAAGTCTCCCCCTTCCCTACGTTAGAGTCCACGTTAACTTAGTTAACGTGGCTCTTACTTGGGTGAGGAACGTTAGTGAAAAAGGGGATTGTCACTAACGTTCTCGAAGGTGGGCAAGCCTACGTTAAAAGAGCCACGTTAACTTCAACGTTAGTGGCACAAACGTTGCCACTAACGTTGCGTCTTTGTCCTACGCACACGTTATTGGGACTTGCCTTTCCCAATAACGTTGAGAAGTCTCCCCCTGCCCTACGTTAGAGTCCACGTTAACTAGGTTAACGTGGGAGTTAACGTGGCTTATTGTGACTTGGCCAACGTTAGTGATAATGTTTAGTGTCGCTAACGTTGGCTCCATTTCCTTTCTTCCACGTTAGAGTTCACGTTAACTTAGTTAACGTGACTCTTAACGTGGGCAATGATGGCTTCTAGAGCGATATTGGCAATTACTTTTCTCATTAACTTTGAAAGTTACTCCCATTCCACGTTAGTGTTAACGTTAGTATAACTAACGTAGCCACTAATGTGGTTCTTCTTTGCTTCTTTTGTCCTGAAATCAAGCAATAAAGTGCATCAAAGTTCTAATCCAAGTCATGGGAAATGCAACATCCAATTTGTCATTAAATTCATGAAAAATCCTCATGAAATCATGTAAGGTGCACAATGTATGCTCGAATCAAGATGTAAGTGAATATCTACCCAAAACTAACTTATTTCCTAAGGAAATGCATGAAACTACCCTAAAAACAGTAAAGAAAAGGTCAGTGAAACTGGCCAAAATGCCCTGGCATCACAACACCAAACTTAAAGCTTGCTTGTCCCTAAGCAAGTACTGGAACAAGAGAATGATGAATGGAATGCCAAGAGAAATGAATTATTCTTGTGGAAGTCATGTCCCTGGTTTTTTGGTGGTTTCATGCATAGCAACTTAGGTTCATTCTTGGCTTTCAGACTTTTATCATGTCCTAGAATACTCACTGTGATTACATCCCATGAGACTTTTATTCATTGATCCTTTTATTGTTATTTCAGGGATTATTTGTGTTCTTAGGCTAAGTGCTCTGTAAGGGGGCGACTCTTTAAGATAAGCTTTCAGCCAACACTCCCGAACTAGTTGGTTCAAGGTGCTGGGTGTTAAGACACCCCTAAGGACTTACTCCCTCAAGTCTCTTTCTCCCATACATACACACCACAGGCATATAGTTTATTTATTTTCTTTTCTTGAGACCTTGGTGTCCAGCACCTCTTTGGGTTACTAAATGCTCTGTAGTGAAGGTTACTCTTGATAGTGAACTTTCAGCTGATAATCCCGAGTTAGTTAACCCAAGTTATCAAGTGATAAGGCACCCCTAAGAGCTTATTCATCCAAGTAGATCCCTCATACAGGAGCACCACAGACATATGCCTCAAGATTAAAACCATTGGTGCCTAGCCTTATTGCTTACTCTTTTTCTTTTATTTTTCAACCTTTATTGTTCTTTCTTTTTTTCTTATTAGGATCTTCTTATTTAGCTAGTCTCATGGGGTGTGTCTCAAGCATAGTATTCATGACAGATAGTTGTCCTCCCACCTTGTGGTTGAACCAACTTAGCTAACTTATAACAATACCATAAACTCATGAACTTACTCCATAGTATGAACTCCTCTCTGGTCTTTTGAAACACTAATTCTCTTTCTCATTTGATTCAAAGGGACAAGCATAAAAGTAAGTAAAGAAATGATGCAGTGACATAGAGACTAGCAAACATAGACCTATTCAAAAAAAAACTTTAAAAGACAGAATTGAAAAGGTTCAAACTATTATGGAAGCATGTTCTATTTCATACAAGATCTTCCTTATTCAAAGCATAGAAAAAGATGGACCAAAGAAGGAACTCCACCACCTTTTACTCATGTGGTTGCCCATGCTCTCCTCCTTGCTTGTCCTCCCGAGAACGTTAGTGACAATGTTGAGTGTTCTGAGCTATTTGCCGCTGATTGAGTTCTTGCAAGTGCTTATCTTGAAGTTCTTGCCTCTCAGTAACTTGGTGGATGGCTTGAGTGAGCTGGGAGTATTGTTCCTGTTGCTGCTCCATTTGTTGTTTCTACCATACTTCTTGTCGGCTCATCCAGTTGGACTGAAGGTTTAGTATATGCTCTTGTCCTTCCATCTGTCTCTTAGAAGGTGGTTCATATTCAAGTCGGTTGGGTCATGATGCTCTTCTTGTTGATATTCTTCCTGATGATGCTCTTCTTGGTGAGCTCCTTCTTTCGCTTTTAGCTTCCCTATTTGTGGCCTTCTTTGTTGCTGAGCAGGTGTAGTATAGACCAGACGCTGGATAGTCATTAGCCTCCCAGGGTTCACCCAGTCTGGATTGCTATCCTCAAAGACGACCTTGGCCTTTGTGTACAATCTGAGAATGGTGCTGGGGTACCAAAGCCTGGCACCTGAATCAGCCTTCTCAGCTGACTCTTGAATCCCCTCAGCTATGAGTTCATGCACATTGATTTCTCCACCCTGTACTAGGCAATGTACCATAGTCGCTCGATTAATATTGACCTCTGAATTATTTGCAGCTGAGAGGATGGACCTCCTTACGAGTTCAAACCACCCTTTGGCTTCCGGGCTAAGGTCTCCCCTCTTGATGAACCGGGGTCTTCCATCTGCATACCTCTCCCAATCAGCTGCTATGACACAGATGTCAGTCACAATTTCTATGAGCTCATCATTGTCAGGGCTCTTACTTATCCTTGCATGATAACTGGGCTCATCAAAATGTGGTGATCTCAAGTGAAGAGTTCTTGTTATAGCATTTGGGCTGAAGTCTACCTCCTTTCCTCTTACATAGCTTTTGAAGGTTGGGGCCCTGGTTTTGTCTTCTCTAATGATGCGGGGAAAACTTGTCTCTCAACAAATCTTCCTTCGGCAAGTGTACCGAAGTTGTCGTCAAGTAAAAACTCACAATAGAGTGAGGTCGAATCCCACAGGGATTGATTGATCAAGCAACTTTAATTAGAAGAATGTTCTAGTTGAGCGAATCCAGAAATTGGGTTGAGAGTTGTAGAAAATAAAATGGTGGGAATGTAAATAACAGAAAAGTAAATGCTAAAATTAATGGACTGGAAGTAAATGACTGAAAATAAATTACAGAATTATAAATGGGAATGGGGAATTTGCTCATAAAAGTAAATCGCAGAAATTAAAGAGAATGGGTAAGATTAGAGATGGGGAGTTCATTGGGCTTAGGAGATGTTGCAATTCTCTGGATCAAGTTCATTTTCATCTCTTCCTCAATCAATGCACTAATTGATCTCCTTGGCAATCTTAAGTGATTGAATTACAATTCCTTGCAATTATTTTACAATTCAAAGCTACTCCTATATATACTACTCTTCTCAACTTCTAGTTCACTCTTCAAGTCTTGGGCCTTTGGATCTTGAGTTTGAAGCAGTTCCTTTCTTTATTTGGGCTTGGCTTTGCTTGCAGAGAAAAAGTGCAGAGTGGGCAGAGACTTAAGCTCAGGGCGTAAGGAGTGTTAATCATTTAGTGAAAGTCCAAGTTCGGGAACGTTAGTGACACTTAACATTATCACTAACGTTCCAATGCACCCCTTTTGCCTTACGTTAAAACCCACGTTAACTAGGTTAACGTGGCTTTTAACGTTGCCTTGTCAACCTTCGAGAACGTTAGTGACACTCAACATTGTCACTAACATTCCAGTGTGCCCCTTCTTGCTTCACGTTAAAGCTCGCGTTAACTAGGTTAACGTGGCTTCTAACGTGGCCTTTGCCATCCTTCGAGAACGTTAGTGACATTCAACATTGTCACTAACTTTCCAATGTGCCCCTAGGTCTCACGTTAGAGTTCACGTTAACTAGGTTAGCGTGGCTTCTAACGTGGCCATCTTTTAGCCATCCCAACGTTAGTGACAATGTTGAGTGTCACTAACGTTGGCTCATCCTTCATTTCTCGTCGTTAGCTTCCACGTTAACCAAGTTAACGTGGGAGTTAACGTGGTACTTAGCCCCATAGGCCAACGTTAGTGACAATGTTGAGTGTCACTAACGTTGGCTCAACTTCTCTTCTCCACGTTAGAGTTCACGTTAACTTGGTTAACGTGCCTCTCTAACGTGGGCATTGATGGCTTTTTGAGAGTGTTATTGGCAATCACTTTTCTCATTAATCTTGCAAGTTACCTCCCTTTTTCTTGCTTCTTTGTGGTCCTGAAATCAAGCAACAAAGTGCATCAAAGCTCTAGTCCAAGTCATGAGTAATGCAACATAATATTTGTCACTAAACTTATGCAAAATCCTCATAAAATCATGTAAAATGCACAATGTATGCTTGAGTAAAGGCATAAGTGAATATTTACCCAAAACTAGCTTATTTCCTAAAGAAATGCATGAAACTAACCTAAAAATAGTAAAGAAAAGGCCAGTGAAACTGGCCAAGATGCCCTGGCATCACAGCACCAAACTTAAAGCTTGCTTGTCCCTAAGCAAGTACTGGAACAAGAGAATGATGAATGGAATATCCAGAGGAATGAGTCATCCTTGTGGAAGTCATATTACTGATTTTATGGTGGTTTCATGCATAGCAACTTAGGTTCATTCCATTACTGGCTTTCAGACTTTTATCATGTCCCTAAACACTTACTTTGTTTATATCTCATGAGACTTTTATTCGTTGATCCTTTTATTGTTATTTCAAGGGTTATTTGTGTTATTTAGGCTAAGTGCTCTGTAAGGGGGCAACTCTTTAAGATAAGCTTTCAGCCAATGATGCTGCATAAATTTGTTATGCTACGATTTAGGAAATTGCACGATCGGCAAAATTCCTTCCGGCAAGTGCACCGGTTATCGTCAAGTAAAAACTCACAATAGAGTGAGGTCGAATCCAACAAGGATTGGTTGAGTGAGCAATTCGGATTAGAAGTGTGTTCTAGTTGAGCGGAATCAAGATTTAGATGAGAGTTGCGGAATGTAAAATTGTGATTCATTGAATTACAATAGATCTCCCTAACCCAATGAAAGGGGTTTAGTGAGTCATAGCTTTGAATTCAATTACAAAACTAAAAGAAAATGATCCAAAGTTCTCCCCCTCAGGGGCTGGATTCCCCCTCAATCCCCCCTTTTTTCTCAAATGCAGAAACTAAGGCCTTTAAATAGGCTCCCTAAATTACAAAATGAAAATGAAATTCAAAGCAAATTACAATCAAATGAAAATAAACTATTCTAGAATATAACTAAAAACTCATGGAATTTGCATCAAAATCATACTGTATGGATGGTTCATTGCTTTGTTATTCTTTTAACCATTCTTGGTTACTTTAAGCTCAAGAAAATGCATAAAACAACTAAAACTATCAAAAAAATGCTAGTGAAACTAGCTTAAGATGCCTTGGCATCAGCCAACACTCCCGAACCAGTTGGTTCAAGGTGCTAGGTGTTGAAGCACCCCTAAGGACTTACTCCCTCAAGTCTCTCCCCCATACATACACACCACAGGCATATAGTTTATTTATTTTCTTTTCTTGAGACCTTGGTGTCCAGCACCTCTTTGGGTTACTAAATGTTTTGTAGTGAGGGTTACTCTTGATAGTGGATTTTCAGCTGATAATCCCGGGTTAGTTAACCCAAGTTACCAAGTGATAAAGCACCCCTAAGAGCTTATTCATCCAAGTAGATCCCTCACACAGGAGCACCACAGACACTTGCCTCAAGATTAAAACCATTGATGCCTAGCCTTGCTGCTTACTCTTTTTCTTTTGTTTTTCACTTCCATTGTTCTTTCCCTTTTCTTTTCTTAGGATCTTGTTATTATCTTAGTCTCATGAGTATATCCAAAGTCAAGTTTTCAGGGTAGATAGTTGTCCTCCTAGCCTTGTGGTTGAACCAACTTAGCTAACTTATTACTACCCCAAAGATTCATGAATGCACTTCCACAATATGAACCCTACTCTGGTCTTTTAAAAACATAAACATTCTCTTCTTCATTTGATAAAAAGGGACAAGCTTACAAGTAAATAAGGGAATGATACAGTGACATTTAAACCAGAAATCATGGACCTATTCAGAAGGAAAACTTAAAAGACATAATTTTAAAAAGTTTAAACATAACATGGAAGCAGGTTCTATTTCATACAAGATCTTCCTTATTTAAAGCATATAAAACAATGGACTAAAAGGAACTCCACCACCTTTCATTCATGTGGATGCCCGTGCTCCCCTCCTTGCTTGTCCTCATTGTGTCTCTCTTGAGTGCTTGTGCTTCCACTTCCTTTGTCTTTTCCAAGCAGCTTCTTCCAGAAACCACTATCTTCCATCTTCTTCTTGAGTGTCTCCTTTTGCTGTTTCACTTTCCTCTCTTCTTGTTCTACAAATTCTTTTTAGACCTCATCATATGTGGGGATGGCATAGTGTAGATGATGCATATTAGTGGTCATGTAGTTCAACTCGGCTTGAGTGTTTACATAGAACTCCTCCCTATGTAGTTGCCTTCCTTCATTGAGTACACTGAACTCATTGAAAGTTTTCATTTGGGCTATCTGCCGCTGGTTGAGCTCTTGCAAGTGCTTCTCTTGAATCTCTTACTTCTCATTCACTTGGTTGATGGCTTGAGTGAGCTAGGAGTATTGTTCCTGCTGCTGCTCCATTTGTTGTTTTTGCCATGCTTCCTGTTGACTCAGCCGGTTCAGTATTTGCTCTTGTCCTTCCATATGTCTCTGTCCTAAATCTTCAATGGCTCTTAGAAGGTGAGTCATATTCAAGTTGGCTGAGTCATGATGCTCTTCTCGTTGATATTCTTCCTGATGGTATTCTTCTTGATGAGCTCCTTCCTGGGCCCTTTGCCCTCCTATATGTGGCCTTCTTAGTTGCTGAGCCGGTGTGGTATAGACCATTCGCTCGAGTGTGATTGGCCTCCCTGGGTTCACCCAGTCTGGGCTGCTGTCCTCAAATATTACCTTGGCCTTGTTGCACAAGTGGAGAATGGTGCTGGGGTACCAAAGTCTGGCACCTGAGTCAGCTTTCTCAGCTGACTCTTGAATCCCTTCGGCAATGAGCTCATGCACTTTGATTTCCCCACCTTGTACTAAGCATTGTACCATAGTGGCTCGATTGATGTTGACCTCTGAATTATTAGCAACTGGTAGGATGGACCTCCTTACAAGCTCAAACCACCCTTTAGCCTCAGGGTGAAGGTCTCCCCTTTTTATAAATTTTGGTCTCCCATCTGAATACCTCTCCCAGTCAGCGGCTATGACACAAATATCTGATGCTATCTCTGAAAGCTCATCCTTATCGGGGCTTCTACTTATCCTTGCCTGATAACTCTCCTCATCAAAATGAGGTGATTTCAAGTGAAGAGCTCTTGTTATGGCACTTGGGCTGAAGTCCACTTCCCTTCCTCTTACATAGCTTTTGAAGGTTGGGGCTTGGGTCTTATCCTCTCTAACTGCATTTGCATAGAATTCTTTGTTGAGGTTTCCATTAATCTTCCCCTCTGGACTGGTGAGCAATTGCCACCCCCTCTGTTCGATTTTTCTCCAAATCTGTGGTGATTCATTGGCATTGATTTGGAAGATTAATTCCGGCAATATCTTTCTGGAGACGGATGGGGTTGTGTATGAAGGAAAGACAAGGATCATCACTTAATGAGAATGATTGGTTCGGTCTTCAAGGGTCTTCTTTCTCCAATGTTGCATGGCAGCGTTTCCCCATGCGTTCCCTCTTGAGACATGTGTGTAGTGCTCTTCATTAATTGGCGAAATCTCCCCCATTTAATTGTCCAATCAATCCCTTTTCATACGTCTTTTCCTTTCCTATAAAGATTTGAATTAAGGAAATTAATATCATAAAAAAAATTAAACTCTACGGCTAGAATAAAATGAAAGAAAGGATTTGATTGTTTATTTATGAATTCTAACTAACTAACTAACTATTGGTGGTTCCTTATATGCATTTTGGTGGCACCATGGGGTGACACCAAACTTAGTTTGAAGCACTGTGATGAAAGTTTTGTGTTCAAAGCTCCCAAGACTAGCATGCAACTTGGTTTGCTTTGAACACCAAACTTGTTCCTCACTATATTCTGTATAAGAAGATTTTCACCAATTGTTTGTTAAGTTTGGATTGAAGCTCATAAAGATTGACTTATTCATTATCATCTGAAAGCATATAAAACATGGGTTGCCTCCCATGAAGCGCTTCTTTAGCATCACTAGCTTGATGTTTTTCTTTCATCACGGTGGTTGGTAGTGCTTAAAGTCCTCCCCTCTTGCTGTAGACTTGTATCCATTGGTTGGATCAATGATCTCCACATGTTCCAGGGAAAGAACTCTGTTGATAGTGAAGACCTTGGGTAATTGAGATGGCATAGTAGGGAGATTAGGGGGAATATCTGGGAAGTAGGCTGAGACAACTCTATCCCTTGGAGAGAAGTCTTCCGTAGGGATCTTCTTGTTCCTCCATCTCCTTGGTACCTTCTTCTTTGTTTCTTTTGAGGTTGCCTTCCCCTTGGTGACCTCTTTTCTCCAAGGAGTTGTGATGCTGTCTTCACCTGCCTCTAGAGGTTTGGGTTCCTCCGACTTTTCCTTGAGCTGTGGCAATTGCTGTTTTCCTTGTTTGTCAGTTAAGGGGGTCTCAGATCGAACTGGCTGTGCTTCAGTGTTTGTTTCCTCCTTCAGTGTCTCATTATCATTTGTGCCCTTTCTCTACATCGATAAGTGCTCTGACCGTAGCTAGAAATGGTCTTCCCAATATGATTAGGTGAGTGTGACTTTCTTCCATGTCCAGAATGACAAAGTCTGTTGGGAGAAAGTACTTTCCAACCTTTAGCAACACATTTT
>NC_029794.2:64506773-64525475 GCF_000816755.2 Arachis ipaensis
TTTTGATCTTGCTCACTTCCCCACCCAAAGTTCGGGTGGTTTCTCCATCCAGGGTTGTAAGTCTTGGAGTATGGATCATAGTTTTCCCTTGGTGAATTCCCAATGTAGTTGGCTTGCTCCTGACTCCCTTCTGCTTCTTGGTTTACTCCTTCTTGTGTTGTTGATGAAGTGGAGATTGCTGCTACTTGGTTCATCTCCATCTTCTTGGTGAGGTCAGCCAGCTGCTCGGTAATGAGCTTGTTTTGGGCCAACTGAGCGTCTACATTATTTAGCTCCATCACTCCTCTTGTGTTCCCTCTTTCGGAAGCATAGAAGTAGTCATTTTCTGCTACTATTTTAATAACATCTATGGCTTCCTCAATGGTCTTCTTCTTGTTCAAGGACCCTCCAGATGAATGGTCTACTGCCTTCTTTGACTCCTTCTTCATCACCAACTACTCGTTTTTCTTTTGCCTCCCTCCTTAGTCTAAGGAAGGTTCTCTCTAGTTCATAATCAAAGGAAGTTGAAGCCCCGCTTCTTCTCCCTGTCATACAACCAACAAGTACAAGCAAAGAAAATAGGTGCAGACAGTATTCTGTCAGAGTTATTGTTAGTTGTGGGTGATGCAATATATCAAACAGTTAGTGGGTTAGCAAACAGAATTGAAAATAACAAAGAAAAACAAACGGGTAGAGGGAAAAGGGAAGAAGTTAAGCTAAAACAAAAAGTAAATCACTCAAACAGAAAAATGAAATTCACAAAATAAAAATGCTCAATCTCGTGATCTTCCAATCTAATCATTGTTGATACACAATCAATCCCCGGCAACGGCGCCATAAACTTGATGCGGGGAAAACTTGTCTCTCAACAAATCTTCCTTCGGCAAGTGTACCGAAGTTGTCGTCAAGTAAAAACTCACAATAGAGTGAGGTCGAATCCCACAGGGATTGATTGATCAAGCAACTTTAATTAGTAGAATGTTCTAGTTGAGCGAATCTAAAAATTGGGTTGAGAGTTGCAGAAAATAAAATGGCGGGAATGTAAATAACAAAAAAGTAAATGCTAGAAATAAAGGACTGGAAGTAAATGACTGAAAATAAATTGCAGAATTATAAATGGGAATGGGGGATTTGCTCATAAAAGTAAATCGCAGAAATTAAAGAGAATGGGTAAGATTAGAGATGGGGAGTTCATTGGGCTTAGGAGATGTTGCAATTCTCCGGATCAAGTTCATTTTCATCTCTTCCTCAATCAATGCACTCATTGATCTCCTTGGCAATCTTAAGTGATTGAATTGCAATTTCTTGCAATTCAATCTCACAAATCTTGATCAATAGCCAATTCCTTGGTCAATTGCTCATGAGAAGAGATGAACTGTGGTCACTGATTATACCACATACATTTCCCAAACCAAGTATTGAGAGGGTTACAGTCACATACCCATCCAAACCCAATTTGGTCCAGCATGAGAAAGCATTTCTAGCTTGATCTCTTCATTTCTCTTCCAAGGTTCAAAAGAGATCCAAGTTTGAATAGCTTCTCTTCCAAGATAACTACTCAGTTGGATGAAGATTGAAAGCTTTCAAGTAAAATCAAGAGAAAAGATAGAAGAAGAACAATGAAAATTAGTATTGATCCATCAAATTACAACAGAGCTCCCTAACCCAATGAAAGGGGTTTAGTTGTTCATAGCTCTCGAAAATGAAAACAAAGATGGAGAATACATCATAAAACTAGAAATTGCAAAGAAAGTAAAATACAGAGAGTGGTTCTTCAGCCTCCAGAACTATTTTACAATTCAAAGCTACTCCTATATATACTACTCTTCTCAGCTTCTAGTTCACTCTTCAAGTCTTGGGCCTTTGGATCTTGAGTTTGAAGCAGTTCCTTTCTTTATTTGGGCTTGGCTTTGCTTGCAGAGAGAAAGTGCGGAGTGGGCAGAGACTTAAGCTCAGGGCGTAAGGAGTGTTAATCATTTAGTGAAAGTCCAAGTTCGGGAACGTTAGTGACACTTAACATTGTCACTAACGTTCCAATGCACCCCTTTTGCCTTACGTTAAAACCCACGTTAACTAGGTTAACGTGGCTTCTAACGTGGCCTTTGCCATCCTTCGAGAACGTTAGTGACATTCAACATTGTCACTAACGTTCCAATGCACCCCTTTTGCCTTACGTTAAAACCCACGTTAACTAGGTTAACGTGGCTTCTAACGTGGCCTTTGCCATCCTTCGAGAACGTTAGTGACATTCAACATTGTCACTAACGTTCCAATGCACCCCTTTTGCCTTACGTTAAAACCCACGTTAACTAGGTTAACGTGGCTTCTAACGTGGCCACTTATGAGTAATTGCCAACGTTAGTGACAATGTTGAGTGTCACTAACGTTGGCTCAACTTCTTTTCTCCACATTAGAGTTTACGTTAACTTGGTTAACGTGACTCTCTACGTGGGCATTGATGGCTTTTTGAGAGTGTTATTGGCAATCACTTTTCTCATTAATCTTGCAAGTTACCTCCCTTTTTCTTGCTTCTTTTTGGTCCTGAAATCAAGCAACAAAGTGCATCAAAGCTCTAGTCCAAGTCATGAGTAATGCAACATAATATTTGTCACTAAACTTATGCAAAATCCTCATGAAATCATGTAAAATGCACAATGTATGCTTGAGTCAAGGTATAAGTGAATATTTACCCAAAACTAGCTTATTTCCTAAAGAAATGCATGAAACTAACCTAAAAATAGTAAAGAAAAGGCCAGTGAAACTGGCCAAGATGCCCTGGCATCATCTAACCACATTTGCATAGAACTCTTTGATGAAGTTTGCATTGATTTTCCCCTCTGGATTAGTGAGCCTTTGCCACCCTCTTTGTTCAATTTTCTCCCGAATCTGTGGGCACTCGTCTTCATTGATTTGGAAGGTTAACTCGGGCAGTATCTTTTTGAGCTTTATCCGCTCAAATTCTCGTTCATGGAAGGCAGTTTTGAATCTCTTCTCATCGAAAGGAATGTTCTCCATTGGTTCCTTCCTCTTTTGCCTCTTGGAACTTGATGATGCCATGAATTTGAGTTGCTGTTTGAGGGGATTGGAAGGTAAGGATAGATGAGGAATTTGGTTGGTTAAGACGAGGTGTGATGAAGGGGTTTTGAATGTCGAAAGTGTGAAGCGTGGAGAGTGGGAATTTGAATGTGAGGGGTAAGCATGCACTAGGAATCATTTATATAGGGAGATTACGAGTGAGTGGATGGTGTGGATTGATGGAATGGTTGCTTGATGGACGGTTGGGGTTGTGCATGGAGAAAGGACAAGGATCATCACTTTATGAGGGTTATTGGTTCGGTCTTCAAGAGTCTCCTTTCTTCAATATTGCATGGCAACATTTTCCAATGCATTCCTTCTTAAGACAAGTGTGTAGTTTCTCTTCATGAAGTGGCCGAACCTTTCTCCTTTAATTGTCCAATCAATATCCTTCAATGCTCCTCTCCTTTTCCCTATAAAGATCAAATAAGAAAAGTAAAAAAAAATAAGTTAAACTTTACGGCTAGCATAATCAAATGAAGAAAAGATTTTGTTTATTCATGAACTCCAACTTACTAACTAACTGTGTATCCTTATATGCACATTGGTGGCACCATGGGGTGACACCAAACTTAGTTTGGAGCACTGTGATGAAAAGTTCTGTTCAAAGCTCCAAGACTAGCATGCTCTGGGTTGCATCCATGCTTTCTTGGCATGCTTTGAACACCAAACTTGTTCTTCACTATATACTGCATAACAAGGATTTCACCAAGTGTTTGTCGAGTTTGGGTTGGAATTCATGAATATTGACTTATTCACTATTAAAAGCATATAAAACATGGGTTGCCTCCCATGAAGCGCTTCTTTAGCGTCACTAGCTTGACGTTTCTCCTTCATCAGGGAGGTTGATAATGCTTCAAGTCCTCCCCTCTTGCCTTGGACTTATATCCATTAGTTGTATCAATGATCTCTACATGTTCCAAGGAGAGAACTCTGTTGATAGTGAAGACCTTAGGTAACTGAGATGGTACAGTGGGGAGATCAGGGGGGATATATGGGAAGTAAGCTGAGATCACTTTATCCCCTGGAGAGAAGTCTTTCGTAGGGATCTTTTTGTTCCTCCACCCCCTTGGTACCTTCTTCTTTGTCCCTTTTGATGTTGCCTTGCTCCTGGTGACTTCTTCTTCTAAGGGAATTTTGTTGTTGTCTTCACATGTCTCTGGTGGTTTAGGTTCCTCCAGCTTTTCCTTGAGTTGTGACAACTGCTTATTTCCTTGTTCATCAACCAAGGGCTTTCTCAGATGGGCTGGTTGTGCTTCTGTGCTTGCTTCCTCTGTCAACATCTCATTATGATCTTTGCTTGGTTCTTTGTTTTCTTGGTCTGCTTCTTGTGAGAGTTTGAAGACATTAAAGCTGAGTCGTTCATCATGGATCCTCAATATTAGCTCCCCTCGCTCCACATCTATGAGTGCTCTGGCTGTAGCTAGGAATGGTCTTCCCAATATGATTGGGTGAGTGTGACTTTCTTACATGTCCAAGATGACAAAGTCTGTGGGAAGAAAGAACTTCCCAACCTTTACCAATACATTTTCCACCACTCCCATTGCTTGTTTTTGAGTTTTGTCTGCCAGCCTTATGACTACATCTGTGGGCATCATCTCATTGATCTTCAGCCTCTTCACCAGGGATAAGGGCATTAAGTTGATGCTTGCTCCCAAATCGCAGAGTGCTTTATCAAACATTGTTTCTCCTATGGCACAGGGGACATGAAAACTCCCTGGATCTTTTCTTTTCGTAGGAAACTATGGTTGAATGAGGGCACTGCACTCCTTGTTCATCACTATAGTTTGGCCTCCCTTGAGTGAGCTTTTTCTGGGAAGCAGCTCCTTCATATACAGGCATTTGTTGAATAGTCTTGATGAATGGTATGTTGACATGCAGAGATGCAAACAAATCTAGAAACTTTGAGTATATTCTCTTCTCCACAGCACCATTGAGTAGTTGGGGAAAAGGTGCATAGAGTCTCAGCAGCTCCTGTTGTGAGATTTCTGGTTCTTGATGATCTTTTTCCTTCTTCTCTATTGAGGTATCTTCAGGTTGTTCTAAAAGCTTGCTTGGCTTGTCCTCAGTCTCCTTATCACTTATAGTGACCATCTTGCAATCTTCTTATCTTACTTTCTTTGTTTCACCTCTCGGATTCTTCTCTGTGTCACTTGGGAATCCATCTGTGGGTTTGGGAATTTGCTTAGAGAGATACCCCACTTGAGATTCCAACCTCTTGATTGTGTCTCCCTGGTTCTTGAAACTGGCTCGCACTTCCTCCTTGAACACCTTGTTGTCTTAAATCTCCTTGCCTATGCCTTCCAGTAGATTCTCAATCCTTGAGAGTCTGTTATCAAATGATTGTAGATCAGGATTAGAGGTGGAAGGATGAGGTAAGTTATTTTGGTTTTGATGTGGATGTGGAGAGGTGTTGTTATTGGGGTGTTAATATGGTCTAGATGTGAAATGTTGGTGGCTTGCATTATTGGGATTTGGGCGTCTTTGATCAAGTCTTTGGTCTTGTTGATTTCCCCACCCAAAGTTTGGGTGATTTTTCCATCCAGGGTTGTAGGTCTTGGAGTATGGATCATGGTTTTGCCTAGGTGATTTCCCAATGTAGTTGGCTTGCTCCTGACTACCTTCTGCTTCTTCATTCACTCCTTCTTGGGTTGTTGATGAAGTGGAGATTGCTGCTACTTAGTTCCTCTCCATCATCTTGGTGAGGTCAGCCAGCTGCTGGGTAATGAGCTTGTTTTAGGCCAGCAGAGCATCTACATTGTTTAGCTCCATCACTCCTCTCGTGTTCCCTCTTTCGGAAGCATAGAAGTAGTCATTCTCTGCTACAGTTTCAATGATATCTATGGCTTCCTCAATGGTCTTCTTCTTGTTCAAAGATCCTCCAGATGAATGGTCTACTGCCTTCTTTGACTCATATGACAGGCCTTCATAGAAAATGTGCAGCTGCACCCATTCGTTGAACATATCTGGTGGGCACCTCCTTGTTAGGTCCTTAAACCTCTCACATGCTTCATAAAGAGTCTCACCATCTTGTTGCCTGAAAGTTTGGACCTCAGCTCTCAGCCTATTGATTCGTTGAGGAGGGTAAAATCTTGCTAAGAATTTGTTCACCACATCCTCCCAGGTTGTCAAGCTCTCCTTTGGGAAAGACTCCAGCCACTTGGCTGCCTTATCCTTGAGTGAGAATGGAAATAAGAGTAGTCTATAGGCGTCAGGATGAACACCATTAGACTTCACTGTGTCACATATTCTCAGGAAGGTGGTTAGATGTTGATTGGGGTCTTCTTGGACAATTGTTCTGAACAAGGGTGATGAGCTATGGCTTTAGTTCAAAATTGTTGGCGTGGATGGTTGGCTTTTGAATGCTACTTCCACAATTTCCTGGGTTCGGATTGATGTAAGAGCCTAAAACTCTTCTATCCTCCCCAGCATGATTTGCTCGACCTCCTCCGCCATGGTTGTGAGTCTTTTCTTCATGATGGTTTTCCATGTTTTCTTCCATGTTTGGTTCAAAGTATTCCTCCTCTTCCTCAGCACCAACTACTCTTTTTCCTCTTGCTTCCCTTCTTAATCTCAAGAAGGTCCTCTCAGGTTCAAAATCAAAGGAAGTTGAAGCCCCGCTTCTTCTCCCTGTCATACAACCAACAAGTACAAGCACGGAAAATAGATGCATAAAGTATTTCTGTCAGAATTACTGTTAGTGTAAGTGATGCAATATATTAAACAGTTAGTGGGTTAGTAAAATGAATTGTAAATAACAAAGAAAAAGTAGGGGGAAGGGAAGAAATTAACTAAAACAGAAAGTAAATTACTCAAACAGAAAATTAAATCAAACAAAAATAAAATGCTCAATCTAGTTATCTTCCAATTTAATCATTGTTGATGCACAATCAATCCCCGGCAATGGCGCCATAAACTTGATGCACGGAAAACATGTCTCATAACAAATTTCCTTCGGCAAGTGTACCGAATTTGTCGTCAAGTAAAAACTCACAATAGAGTGAGGTCAAATCCCACAGGGATTGATTAATCAAGCAACTTTAATTAGAGAAATGTTCTAGTTGAGCGAATCAGAATTTGAGTTGAGAATTGCAGAAAATTAAATGGCGGGAAAGTAAATAACAGAAAAGTAAATGCTAGAAATAAAGAGCTGACTGTAGATGACGGAAAGTAAATTGTAGAATCTTAAATGGGAATGGGGAAATTGCTCATAAAAGTAAATGACAGAAATTAAAGAGAATGGGTAAGATCAGAAATTGGGGGTCCATTGGGCTTAGGAGATGTTGCATTCTCCGAATCAATTTTATTTTCATCTCTTCCTCAATCAATGCACTTATTGATCTCCTTGGCAATCTTAAGTGATCGAATTACAATTTCTTGTAATTCAATCTCTCAAATCTTGATCAATAGCCAATTCCTTGGTCAATTGCTCATGAGAAGAGATGAAGTATGGTCACTGATTATACCACATGCATTTCCCAAATCAAGTGTTGAGAGGATTATAGTCACATATCCATCTAAACCTAATTTGGTCCAGCATGAGAAAGTATTTCTAGCATGATCTCTTCATTCCTCTTTTAAGGTTCAGAAGAGATCCAAGTATGAATAGCTTCTTTTCCAAGATAACTACCCAATTGGATGAAGATCGAAAGCTTTCAAGTAAAATCAAGAGAAAAGATAGAAGAAGAATAATGAAAACTAGTATTGATCAATCAAATTACAACAGAGATCCCTAACCCAATGAAAGGGGTTTAGTCGTTCATAGCTCTGAAAAATGAAAACAAAGATGGAGAATACATAATGAAACTAGAAGTGCAGAGAAAGTAAAATACAGAGAGTAGTTCTATGCCAAGAGGCTCCCTTCCTATTTCTCACGTTAGAGTCCAACGTTAGTAACAAAGTTGAGTGTCACTAACGTTGGCTCATCATTCCCTTATCCACGTTAGCTTCCACGTTAACTAAGTTAACGTGGGAGTTAACTTGGCTCATAGTGGCTTGTGTGGGCTCATTCCAACGTTAGTGACAATGTTGGGTGTCACTGACATTGGCGATCACCTCCCTTCTTCACGTTAACTTCCACGTTAACTAAGTTAACATGGGAGTTAACGTGGCTTATAGGGGCTTGTGTGGGTTCCTTCCAACGTTAGTGACAATGTTTGGTGTCACTAACGTTGTCGACCACCCTGTTTCTTCACGTTAGCTTCCACGTTAACTAGGTTAACGTGGGATTTAACGTGGCTTATTGTGACTTGGCCAACGTTAGTGATAAAGCTGAATGTCACTAACGTTGGCTTCCCCTTTACTTCTCAACGTTAGAGGCCACGTTAACTAAGTTAACGTGGCAACTAACGTGGCCACTTATGAGCTTGGTCCAACGTTAGTGAAAATGTTAAGTGTCACTAACGTTGGCTCCATTTTCTTTCTTCCACGTTAGGGTTCACGTTAACTTAGTTAACGTGACTCTTAACGTGGGCAATGATGGCTTCGAGAGCGTTATTGGCAATTACTTTTCTCATTAACTTTGCAAGTTACTTCCATTCCACGTTAGTGTTAATGTTAGTGTAACTAACATAGCCACTAATGTGGTTCTTCTTTGCTTCCTTTGTCCTGAAATCAAGCAATAAAGTGCATCAAAGTTCTAATCCAAGTCATGGGAAATGCAACATCCAATTTGTCATTAAATTCATGCAAAATCCTCATGAAATCATGTAAGGTGCACAATGTATGCTCGAATCAAGATGTAAACGAATATCTACCCAAAACTAACTTATTTCCTAAGGAAATGCATGAAACTACCCTAAAAACAGTAAAGAAAAAGTCAGTGAAACTGGCCAAAATGCCCTGGCATCAGATGTATGACCAGTTTCTTTTCTGATCTAATGGAGAATTGTCTGGAAGTCTTTATGGATGACTTCAGTGTTTATGGAACTTCATTTGATTGTTGCTTAGCGAACTTGGCCAAGCTCTTAGCTAGATATGTTGACACTAACCTTGTCTTAAATTTTGAGAAATGTTACTTCATGGTACGACAAGGTATAGTGTTAGGACATGTAGTATCTAGTGAAAGCATTTCTGTAGAAATCACGTTGTATGCCGTTATAGGTCGCCACGAGCAATTGTGTGTGACCAAGGATCCCACTTTTGTAACAGAAAAGTAGAGGCACTGCTTAAGCGCTATGGGGTGTTGCATAAGGTTGCCACTTCTTATCATCTGTAAACCAATGGACAAGCGAAAGTGTCCAACCGGGAGATTAAGAGAATCTTGGAGAAAGTAGTCAATCTATAAAGGAAGGATTGGAGCTTCCAGTTAGGAGATGCACTATAGGCGTATAGGACGGCCTACAAGACTTCGTTAGGGATAATTCCTTTCCGGATAGTCTATGGTAAGGCATGCCACCTTCTGGTAGAAATCGAGCATAAAGCCTATTAGGCGGTAAAGCAGTGCAACATGGATCCAACCAAAGCGGGAGTAGCCAGGAAATTACAGCTAGAGGAGCTCGAGTGTTTGAGGAGCGAAGCGTATGAGAATGCCCGGATTTACAAGGAAAAAACTAAGGCATTTCATGATCATCACATCCGGAAGAAGGACTTTCAAGAAGGTGATGAGGTTCTCCTCTACAACTCGAGGCTTAGATTCATGCCCGGCAAGCTCAGCTCTAGATGGGAAGGATCTTTCAAGGTGAAGGAGATAAAGCCCTATGGGGTGGTGGAATTGTTTGATCCTAAAAGTGAAGCAACGTTCAAGGTGAATGGACATAGAGTGAAGAATTACCTTGGCTACAAGCTCCCGAAAGAGCTAGAGGTGTTCCTGCTAACGGATGCACCTGGAGGAGGAGAAGCTTAAGCAACTAAGCGTCCAACTTAAGGACGTTAAAGAAAAGTGCTTGGTGGGAGGCACCCCACCGTGGTAAGATCTTCCTTTTGTATACTTTCTTGTTTTTAGCTTTAGATTTTTGTGAATTTTGTGATTTCTTGATGTTGTTGATTGCATAGGATTGTTAGTTTTATTGTTCTTGTTGGATAGATAGGATGTTCATATAGTTTTCCTCATTTTGGAATGGATAATTTATTGAAGTTAGAGAAAATGCTTTGTCTTGGATGGTGCATGAATTTATAAGTATTTTCTTGCCTACTAGCTTGAACACCTACCAAAAATGTGTTAGAATAGCTTTCCCTATGTTGTTTAAAAAAAAAAGCAAGGAAAATGGGCATCCGCGCGTGCGCACGCGCTTTTCATACTCTTGGACAAAAACCCGAGAGTCATGCCCACTTTGTGCCCATTTCGTGCTAGGCACCCACGCGTCAGCGAACGTGCCGCGTGTGCGCCCTTGCAATTTCAGCCATCGACGCGCCAGCGCGCTAATGTCAGGGCATTTTGGCCAGTTTCACTGACCTTTTCTTTACTATTTTTAGGGTAGTTTCATGCATTTCCTTAGGAAATAAGCTCGTTTTGGGTAGATATTCACTTACATCTTGATTCAAGCATACATTGTGCACTTTACATGATTTCATGAGGATTTTGCATGAATTTAAGGATAAATTGGATGTTGCATTTCCCATGACTTGGACTAGAACTTTAATGCACTTTATTGCTTGATTTCAGGACAAAGGAAGCAAAGAAGAACCATATTAGTGTCTACGTTAGTTACACTAACGTTAACACTAACGTGGAATGGGAGTAACTTGCAAAGTTAATGAGAAAAGTAATTGCCAATAACGCTCTCGAAGCCATCATTGCCCACGTTAAGAGTCACGTTAACTAAGTTAACGTGAACTCTAACGTGGAAGAAAGGAAATGGAGCCAACGTTAGTGACACTTAACATTATCACTAACGTTGGACCAAGCTCATAAGTGGCCACGTTAGTTGCCACGTTAACTTAGTTAACGTGGCCTCTAACGTTAAGTAGTAAAGGGGAAGCCAACGTAAGTGACATTCAACTTTGTCACTAACGTTGGCCAAGTCACAATAAGCCACGTTAACTTCCACGTTAACCTAGTTAATGTGGAAGCTAATGTGAGGAGACAAAGTGGTCGACAACGTTAGTGACACCAAACATTGTCACTAACGTTGGAAGGAACCCACACAAGCCCCAATAAGCCACGTTAACTCCCACATTAACTTAGTTAACGTGGAAGCTAACGTGGATAAGGGAATGATGAGCCAACGTTAGTGACACTCAACTTTGTCACTAACGTTGGAGATAGCTAGCATGGCCACTTTAGAAGCCACGTTAACCTAGTTAACGTGGACTCTAACGTAAGAAAGGGGGAGACTTCTCAACGTTACTGGGAAAGGTAAGTCCCAGTAACGTGTGCGAAGGGCATAGAGGCAACGTTAGTGGCAACGTTTGTGCCGCTAACGTTGAAGTTAACGTGGCTCTTACCTGGGTGAGGAACGTTAGTGAAAAAGGTGATTGTCACTAACGTTCTCGAACCCATATTTTCACTGAACGTTAACACCACTAACGTCCTGAGCTAAAGTCTCTGCCCACTTCACACTTTCTCTCTGCAAGTAAAGCCAAACCCAATGAAGAAGAGAACTGCTTCAAACACAAGATCCAAAGGCCCATACCCAAGACTTGAAGAGCCAACTAGAAGAACAGAAGAGTAGTATATATAGGAGTAGCTTTGAATTAAATTAGGAGTTGGAAATTATAGGGAGCCTCTTGGCATAGAACTACTCTCTGTATTTTACTTTCTCTGCACTTCTAGTTTCATCATGTATTCTCCATCTTTGTTTTCATTTTCCAGAGCTATGAACAACTAAAATCCTTTCATTGGGTTAGGGAGCTCTGTTGTAATTTGATGGATCAATACTAGTTTTCATTATTCTTCTTCTATCTTTTCTCTTGATTTTACTTGAAATCTTTCAATCTTCATCCAATTGGATAGTTATCTTGGAAAAGAAGCTATTCAAACTCAGATCTCTTCTGAACCTTGAAAGAGAAATGAAGAGATCATGCTAGAAATGCTTTCTCATGCTGGACCAAATTGGGTTTGGATGGATATGTGACTATAATCCTCTCAACACTTGATTTGGGAAATGCATGTGGTATAATCAGTGACCATACTTCATCTCTTCTCATGAGCAATTGACCAAGGAATTGGCTATTGATCAAGATATGAGAGATTGAATTACAAGAAATTGTAATTCGATCACTTAAGATTGCCAAGGAGATCAATGAGTGCATTGATTGAGGAAGAGATGAAAATGAAATTGATCCGCAGAATGCAACATCTCCTGAGCCCAATGAACCCCCCATTTCTGATCTTACCCATTCTCTTTAATTTCTGTCATTTACTTTTATGAGCAATTTCCCCATTCCCATTTAAGATTCTGCAATTTATTTTCCGTCATCTACATTCAGCTCTTATTTCTAGCATTTACTTTTCTGTTTTTTACTTTCCCGCCATTTAATTTTCTGCAAATTCTCAACTCAAATTCTGATTCGCTCAACTAGAACATTCCTCTAATTAAAGTTGCTTGATCAATCGATCCCTGTGGGATTCGACCTCACTCTATTGTGAGTTTTTACTTGACGACAAATTCAGTACACTTGCCGAAGGAAATTTGTTATGAGACAAGTTTTCTGTGCATCACGCGCGCGCCGATGGTGCTACATAAACTCCCTGGTACAAAAACCAGAGACTTGAGCCACACTTGTGCCAGATCTGTGCCCACTCTGATGCGTTCGCATACTACGCGCGTCCGTGCCGGTCACCAATCTGCTCAGGCACGCAACGGCGCACTGTACGCGTCCGCGCGCCTGTGCTAAATGCTAACTCCGGTACAACTTATCCGAGACTTAGGCCAACTTTTTACCAATCCTATGCTGGGGGAAAAGATGCACTCGCGCGTCAGCGCCAATGACGCGCTCGCGTCCCTCGCTGCACCTCCACTGACGCGCCAGCGCACCGTGCGTGCGCACGCCGGTTGCACGAACCAGTTTTAAAACTGGCGCGCCCTGTTCTGCTCCCCTACCACCTTTCTTTCTTTTTTCCCTCTTCCCTCTTCTCCATCACCTCTCTTCTTCTTCTTCTTCTTCTTCTTCTTCTTCTTCTTCTTCTTCCACAATCAACCACTACAACTTCCGGTGGCCCTACATCTCTTCTATCTCTCTCATCTTCACAAAAGAAAACTCCACCTTCTTCTCTTGCAATTCTCAAGGTCCTACTTCTTCCATATCTCATCTATTAGCTTATTTGCATAATCTCTTCTTCTAGTTAGATTTTTCTTGTTGATTCACTTATTTTCTTTTAGTTACATGATCCTACTACTTGCTTTTTGTTTGCTTATTTTTCCTTTTTCTTGTTTTTCCATGGATGTTGATTCGAGTTTAATTTGCTTTAATAGATCTTCTTGTTGTTCTTCATTGTCTTTGTCATGTAAGTGATGTTATGTGATGATTGTTCTTTCATTTTGGAATTCAATTTGGTTGAGTATCTCATAATTGCTCATTGCTTGATAATTTCACACCAAGTGTTTGAGAAAATGCACGAATGCCATTTTGATTCATTTTAATCATGTATCTTCAATTTGGTGCTTTCTCCTCACTCACTTGTTGTCTTCTAAAAGCATTGAGTCCACTTTGCTTATCACTTGCTAATTAGATACTCATCGAACATAACTTGCTCTTTGTTATGGATGCTTGAGATTATTCCTCTCATGCCATTTTGCATGCTTCACCCCTCTTGCATCCCATGCCAAGTGTTGTGACCCATGTCTCTATGATTACATTATTGCAATATTTCTTTTGGGCACTATCTTTCACTTGCATGTTTTTGTTGAGATGATTCTTTGGGTTTAATGCTTTCATTTTCCCCTTCCTTTTTCAGGATGGCCACCAAGAAAGGCAAGGAGAAAGATTCAAGGAAACCGGCTGCAAAGGGGGCACCCCAAAGGTCAAACTCTGTGGTGCACTCTTCATTAGGAGCCAACCCCTATCTAAGAAGGTGAAGGCATCCGCTCCTATTGATGAGAACGAGAAGAGCAAACTGGCAAAGGATCTTTCAAGATTCCCCAACCGCTTCTGTGAACTTGTGTTCCCCTGTGGTTGAGAAGAACTATCATGCCGAGCATCTACTCTCTCCGCCGGACAAGGTTTCTCCTTGTATTCTACCCCGCATTGAACGGCGAGGATGGGAGTTTTTTCTGAGAAAACCACAAGAGGTCAACCTCTAATGGGTGGTAGAGTTCTACACTAACTACCATCTTCCCTCTCTTCAATCGGTGTACATGCGCCGAAAGCAAGTCTCAGTTTCAGAAGAGGCTATTCAGCATGTGCTTAATGTCTTACTAGTACCAAGTGACATGGATGGCTACCAAGATGTAACAACCTCGATTTTTGAGTACGCGAGATCTTTTCTGAAAGTACGAATTTCTCCGGAAGATCAGTGATGAGCGGATAATTTATACGCTTTTTGGTATTGTTTTTAGTATGTTTTTAGTAGGATCTAGTTACTTTCAGGGATGTTTCTATTAGTTTTTATGTTAAATTCACATTTTTGGACTTTACTATGAGTTTGTCTATTTTTCTGTGATTTCAGGTATTTTCTGGCTGAAATTAAAGGACTTGAGCAAAAATCAGATTCAGAGGTTGAAGAAGGACTGCTGATGCTGTTGGATTCTGACCTCCCTGCACTCAACGTGGATATTCTGGAGCTACAGAACTCAAAATGGCGCGCTTCTAATTGCATTGGAAAATAGACGTCCAGGGCTTTCCAGCAATATATAATAGTCCATACTTTGGCCGAGTTTAGACGACGCAAAAGGGCGTTGAACGCCAGTTCTACGCTGCACTCTGGAGTTAAACGCCAGAAACACGTCACGAACCAGAGTTGAACGCCAGAAACACGTTACAAATTGGCATTCAACTCCAGAAGAAGTCTCTGCACGTGTAACATTCAAGCTCAGCCCAAGCACACACCAAGTGGGCCCCAGAAGTGGATTTATGCATCAATTACTTACTTCTGTAAACCCTAGTAACTAGTTTAGTATAAATAGGACTTTTTACTATTGTATTAGACATCTTCGGATCATCCTGGATTGTATTTTTGATCCTGTGATCACGTTTTGGGGGCTGGCCATTCGGCCATACCTGAACCTTTCACTTATGTATTTTTAACGGTAGAGTTTCTACACTCCATAGATTAAGGTGTGGAGCTCTGCTGTTCCTCATGAATTAATGCAAAGTACTACTGTTTCTCTATTCAATTCAACTTATTCCGCTTCTAAGATATTCATTCGCACTTCAAAATGAATGTGATGAACGTGACAATCATCATCATTCCCCCACGAACGCGTGCCTGATAACCACTTCCGTTCCACCTTAGATTGAATGAGTATCTCTTGGATCTCTTAGTCAGAATCTTCGTGGTATAAGCTAGATTGATGGTGGCATTCATAAGAGTCCGGAAAGTCTAAACCTTGTCTGTGGTATTCCGAGTATGACTCTGGGATTGAATGACTGTGACGAACTTCAAACTCGCGAGTGCTGGGCGTAGTGACAGACGCAAAAGGAGGGTGAATACTATTCCAGTATGATCGAGAACCTCGGATGATTAGCCGTGCTGTGACAGAGCATTTGGACCATTTTCACAAGAGGATGGGATGCAGCCGTTGACCACGGTGATGCCTCCAGATGATTAGCCATGCAGTGACAGCGCATCGGACCATTTTCACAGAGAGGATGAAAAGTAGCCATTGACAATGGTGATGTCCTTACATAAAGCCAGCCATAAAAAGGAGTAGGATTGATTGGATGAAGACAGCAGGAAAGCAGAAGTTCAGAGGAACGAATGCATCTCTATACGCTTATCTGAAATTCTCACCAATGATCTACATAAGTGTTTCTATCTTTATTTTCTAATTATTTATTATTTATTTTCGAAAACTCCACAATCAATTATTATCCGCCTGACTGAGATTTACAAGGTGACCATAGATTGCTTCATACCAACAATCTCCGTGGGATCGACCCTTACTCACGTAAGGTTTATTATTTGGACGACCCAGTGCACTTGCTGGTTAGTTGTGTGAAGTTGTGAAGTTATGCTTGGACCATGGCTCTGTGCATCCGTTTTTTGGCGTCATTGCCATGGAGAGAACGAACAACAAATTTTACAACCTCAGGGATCACAAATTTCATGCACCAACGTTTTGGCGCCGTTGCCGGGGATTGTTCGAGTTTGGACAACTGACGGTTCATCATGTTGCTCAGATTAGGTAATTTTCTTCTTATTTTGTTTTCAAAAAAAAAATTTAAAAAAAAAATTTTTTTTCAAAACTCTTTCAAAAATCTCTCATCTGTTTTCGAAAATTATTCTAAAGTTTTTTTTTAGAATGAATTCTAGTGTTTCATGTAGCATGTTGAAGCCTGACTGGCTGTAAAGCGATGTCTAAATTGATTTTGACTGGGGCTTCCAACTCAACATTATCAAGAGCAAGCTAGTTGTTGCTAATCCACTTGCTGTTGTTCTTGATCCACTTGATTTACATGCTAAAGCTTGACTGGCTATTAAGCCATGTCTAACCCTTAGATTGGAGCTTTAGACTAAGAGTGCAAGATTCCTGAAATTCATATTAAAAATTTTGGAATCCTTATTTTTCTTTTTTACCAATAATCTTCGAAAAAATCCAAAAAAAAAAATTTAGAAAATCATAAAAATAAAAAAAATATATATTTCATGTTTCTTGTTTGATTCTTGAGTCAATTTTTAAGTTTGTTGTCAATTACATACTCATCTTGCATTTTTCGAAAATTGCATTCATGCATTGCATTCAGCATGATCTTCAAGTTGTTCTTGATAAACCTTCTTGATTGATCTTCATATTTTATTGCTTTGTGTCTTTTCTTGTTTTTCATGTGCATTTTTGCATTCATAGTGTCTGAACATGAAAGATTTCTAAGTTTGGTGTCTTGCATGTTTTCTTTGCATTGAAAATTTTTCAAAAATATGTTCTTGATGTTCATCATGATCTTCAAAGTGTTCTTGGTGTTCATCTTGACATTCATAGCATTCTTGCATGCATTCATTGTTTTGATCCAAAATTTTCATGCATTGCATCATTTTCATGTTTTTCTCTCTCATCATTAAAAATTCAAGAATAAAAAAAAAATATCTTCCCCTTTTTCTCTCATAAATTTTCGAAAATTTGAGTTGACTTTTTCAAAAATTTTTAAAATCTAGTTGTTTTTATGAGTGAAATCAAATTTTCAATTTAAAAATCTTATCTTTTTCAAAATCTTTTTCAAAAAATAAAATTTTTTTCATTTTTCTTTTTTATTTTCAAAAATTATAAAAATATTTTTCAAAAATCTTTTTCTTATCTTTATCATATAATTTTCGAAAATATCATCATCAATTAATGTTTTAATTCAAAAATTTCAAGTTTGTTACTTACTTGTTAAGAAAGATTCAAAATTTAAATTCTAGAATCATATCTTGTGATTTCTTGTAAATCAAGTCATTAATTATGATTTTAAAAATCAAATCTTTTTCAAAACTAATTTCAATCATATCTGTTCAAAAATATCTTTTTATCCTTTTTCAAAATCATATCTTTTTAACATATCTTTTCCAAAAAATTTTATTTTAAAATATCCCTTCTAACATCTTATCTTCTTATCTTTTCAAAAATTGATTTTCAAAATTTGTTTCAACTAACTAACTAACTTTTTGTTTGTTTCTTATCTTTTTCAAAACTACCTAACTAACTCTCTCTCTCTAATTTTGGAAAATATCTCCCTCTTTTTTCAAAAATTCTTTTTAATTAACTAATTGTTTCAAAATTCAATTTTAATTTATTTCTTCTTTTAATTTTCGAAAATCACTAACTCTTTTTCAAAAATTATTCTTGAAAACCTCCCCCTCTCATCCTCTTCTATTTATTTATTTATTTACTAACATCTCTTCCTCACTCACCAAAAATCCAAACCCCCTCTCTCTCTCTGAGTTCAGATTTTCTCTTCTTCTTTTCTTCTACTCTTCTTTTCTTTCACTCACCTAAAGGAACCTCTACACCTGGGCAAAAAGGATCCCTATTATTATTTTTCTGTTCCATCCTTTTTCATATGACCAGGAGCAAGGACAATAACATTCCTGTTGAAGCAGATCCAGAACCTGAAAGTACTCTGAAGAGGAAACTAAGAGAAGCCAAATTACAACAATCCAGCAAGCACCTTTCAGAAATTTTCGAACAGGAAGAGGAGATGGCAGCCAAAAATAATAATAATGCAAGGAGGATGCTTGGTGACTTTACTGCACCTAATTCCAATTTACATGGAAGAAGCATCTCCATCCCTACCATTGGAGCAAACAATTTTGAGCTGAAACCTCAATTAGTTTCTCTGATGCAGCAGAACTACAAATTTCATGGACTTCCATCTGAAGATCCTTTTCAGTTCTTAACTGAATTCTTGCAGATATGTGATACTGTTTAGACTAATGGAGTAGATCCTGAAGTCTACAGGCTCATGCTTTTCCCATTTGCTGTAAGAGACAGAGTTAGAATCTGGTTGGACTCTCAACCTAAGGATAGCCTGAACTCTTGGGATAAGCTAGTCACGGCTTTCTTAGCCAAGTTCTGTCCTCCTCAAAAGCTGAGCAAGCTTAGAGCTGATGTTCAAACCTTCAGACAGAAAGAA
>NC_029794.2:64526482-64533797 GCF_000816755.2 Arachis ipaensis
CCTTTTCCATCATCTACTCAGCAACAGACAGAGAACTCTGAACAAAATACTTCTAATTTAGCAAACTTAGTCTCTGATCTATCCAAGGCCACTATAAGTTTCATGAATGAAACAAGGTCCTCAATTAGAAATTTGGAGGCACAAGTGGGCCAACTGAGTAAAAGGATCACTGAAATCCCTCCTAGTACTCTCCCAAGCAATACAGAAGAAAATCCAAAAGGAGAGTGCAAGGCCATTGAATTAACCATCATGGCCGAATCCAAAGAGGAAGGGGAGGACGTGAATCCCAAGGAGGAAGACCTCTTGGGATGTCCAGTGATCAATAAGGAGTTTCCCTTTGAGGAACCAAAGGAATCTGAGGCTCATCTAGAGACCATAGAGATTCCCTTAAACCTCCTTATGCCCTTCATGAGCTCTGATGAGTATTCCTCTTCTGAAGAGAATGAGGATGTTACTGAAGAGCAAGTTGCCAAGTTCCTTGGTGCAATCATGAAGCTAAATGCCAATTTATTTGGTAATGAGACTTGGGGAGATGAACCTCCCCTGTTCACCAATGAATTAAATGCATTGGATCAACTGAGATTGCCTCAGAACAAACAGGATCCTGGAAAGTTCCTAATACCTTGTACCATAGGCACCATGACCTTTGAGAAGGCTCTATGTGACCTGGGGTCAGCAATAAATCTCATGCCACTCTCTGTAATGGAGAAACTGGGAATCTTTGAGGTACAAACTGCTAAAATCTCATTAGAGATGGCAGACAATTCCAGAAAACAGGCTTATGGACAAGTAGAGGACACGTTAGTAAAGGTTGAAGGCCTTTACATCCTTGCTGATTTCATAATCCTAGATACTGGGAAGGATGAAGATGAATCCATCATCCTTGGAAGACCCTTCCTAGCCATAGCAAGAGCTGTGATTGATGTTAACAGAGCTGAACTAGTCCTTCAATTGAATGAGGACTCCCTTGAGTTTAAAACTCAAGGACATCCTTCTGTAAACAAGGAAAAGAGGCACAGTAAGCTTCTCTCAAAACAGAGTCAACCAGAGCCCCCACAGTCAAACTCTAAGTTTGGTGTTGAGAGGCCACAACCAAACTCTAAGTTTGGTGTTGAACTCCCATATCCAAACTCTAAGTTTGGTATTGGGGAGTCTCAACAATGCTCTGTGATGGGAAAATTTGTGGAAAAACGAATTTCCAAAACACCCAATTCTAACCGGCAAGTGCACCGGGTCGCATCAAGTAATAAAACTCACGGGAGTGAGGTCGATCCCACAGGGATTGATGGATCAAGCAACTTTAGTGGGTGATTAGTTTAGTCAAGCTAACATTGAAGTGAATTGTGTGAAATTGTTACCAACAGAAAGTAAATTTGCAGGAACTATAAAGTACAAAAAGTAAAATTGCAAGTAACTTAAAGAACAAGAAAGTAAAATAGCTGAAACTTAAATGACAAGAGATGTAAATTGCATGAAAAGTAAAGGGGCTGGGGTGTTGGAAATTAAAGAGAACAATAGATCACGCAACTGGAAATTTAAATTGCTGGAAAGTAAACTGAGAGTAATGTAAATAGGGAAGCAAAATTGCAGTGAATCAGAATTTAGAGCAATTGCAGAGGAATTTAAAATTGTGCAGGAAATGTAAATGAGATTTTCAGCAAGCTTAATGTAAATTAAATTGAAGAACCAAACAGAAAGTGAAATGCAGCTCAATTGCAATAACTAAAGGAAAGTTGAAGATCTCAGGGGTTGGATGAGACTAGAGACCAAGTCTAGATCTCAATTCCTTCCTTGATCCAATAAAGAACAATTTGCAAAAGAAATGAAGATGAAAGCAATAAACAGAGTGTTGATTCAAATCCTTAATTCACTGAAATTTTGTAGAAGAAGAACAAGAGAAATCTCAAAGTGAGAATGAAACAGAATTTCTTCAATTCTCAACCCAAGATTCAAAACCAAAATGAAAACTAAGAAAGGGAACTCTCAAATCCTAATGCCCCCTAGTGCTCTCTGATGGAGCTCGCCTCCTTATAAAATGAAACAGATGCCTATTTATAGGCATTTTTACAAAATGAAAATGAAATTGAAAGTGAAATTAAAGACAAATTACAATTAAATGAAATTTCTATTTTATCTATCTCTTGTGCCTTTGAGTGATGATAATGGGCTTTGCGTGCTTTGGATTTGGGTTGAAGATGGCCTCTGTTGATCGCTCTTGGAGTTGGAGAGAAACCCATTTGTGAACCGGGCCATGAACCATAAAAGCTTGAGTAAAAGTTTGAGGTCAAACTTTTACTCAAACTTTTCATATCAGCTAGCCTTCCTTGCTGCCATCCACGTTTGAGCCAAAGTTTGAGGTCAAACTTTGAGCCAAACGTGGATCCCTCTTGTATGCCTCTTGGGGTGCTACTTTGTCCGCTTGTCAACGTTGCCAATTTCATGCCAACTATAGACTATTATATATGGTTGGAAAGCTCGGAATGTCAGCTTTCTAACCCAATTAGAATCACCTCAATTGGACATCTACAACTCAAGTTATGCTCCTTTGAAGAGGACAAGGTCGCTGGCTTTAGTGTGCAACGTTTGAGGCGACGTTTGACCTCAAACGTGGACGCAAACGCCAGGTTCTGGAGGCTCAAATGCATTGTCTACCCCATACTATTTTATATTGTTGGAAAGACCTGAATGTCTACTTTCCAATGCCATTGGAAGCGCATCATTTGGAGCTCTACAGCTCGAGTTATACCCCGTCGAAGGTGCAGAGGTCAGTTCGCCTTACTGCAGGTTGCCACCATGTTCGTTTATGCTCATTGCGGGGAAGTTTTCTCCCTCAATTTTAGTGTCCACCATGCAATGCCATATATGCATGGAAAGCTCTCGATTCCTACTTTCCATTGCTTTTTAAATCACCTCATTTGGAGCTCTGTAGCTCAAGTTATTCTTGTTGGAAGTATACCCCTTGTATGCCTTGTGGCGCCAACGTTTGCCAAAAAGCTTGAGGTCAAACGTTGGCGCAAGCTTTTGCTCCCTCCAGGGTGTGTTTGTTGTGGCGCCAACGTTTGAGCAAAATTTTGACCTCAAACATTGGCACAAGCTTTTTCCTCCAGGGTATTGATTTTGTGATGCCAACGTTTGCCAAAAAGTTTGAGGCAAACGTTGGCTCAAGCTTTTCTCCCAAAAGTTTGAGCTAAAGTTTGAGGTCAAACTTTTGCTCAAGCTTTTTGTTCTCTCTTGCTCCTAGCCATTCCTTCTTTCTTCAACCTTCTTCAAAACTCTTTTCACCTATCATCAGTCAACCAAACACATCAAAACTTTCCTCAAAATCATGAGTTTGTTATTCTTTCATAATATATGACAATTATAGCATAAAATCTCATGAAATTGCATTAATTCATCCATGGTTGATTGAATCAAAGGAAACATGGAAATCTACCCAATTGGCTTGCTTATGGCTTAAGAAAGTGCATAAAACCTATTGAAAACAAGTGAAAAAGCAAAGAAAATCATGACATGATGACATGTCATCACTCTGAACATCTGTGAGGCTCCATGCGAGCCCACTGTCAAGCTATTGACATTAAAGAAGCGCTTGTTGGGAGGCAACCCAATTTTTATTTATCTAATTTTAATTTATTTTTATTTCATGTTTTATTAGGTTCATGATCATGTCGAGTCACAAAATACATATAAAAATTGAAAACGGAATCAAAAACAGTAGAAGAAAAATCACACCCTGGAGGAGGATCTTACTGGCGTTTAAACGCCAGTAAGGAGCATCTGGCTGGCGTTCAACGCCAGAACAGAGCATGGATCTGGCGTTGAATGCCAGAAACAAGCAGCATCCTGGCGTTCAGACGCCAGAAATGCATAGTGAAGAAGAGCTGGCGCTGGACGCCAGAAACAAGCATCTGTCTGGCGTTCAACGCCAGAAATATGTTGCATCTGGGCGCTGAATGCCCAGAACAAGCATCAGTTCGGCGTTTAAATGCCAGAATTGCATGCAAAGGCATTTTACATGCCTAATTGGTGCAGGGATGTAAATCCTTGACACCTTAGGATCTGTGGACCCCACAGGATCAACTCAGCATCTGTGGACCCCACAGGATCCCCACCTACCACCACTCATTCTCTTCCCTCTTCTCAATGTTCATCCTCTCTTCCCAATAAACACTCTTCCCCAAAACTCTTCACCAATCACCTCAATTTCTCTTCCCTATCACCACTTCACCACTCACATCCATCCACTCTTCCACATAAACCTACCTCATAAACTCCACCTACCTTCAAAATTCAAAACCAATTTTCCACCCAAACCCACCCTATATGGCTGAACCTTAACCCCCCCTTCCCTATATAAAGCCCTCCATTCTTCCTCATTTTCCCTATATAAAGCCGAATACACCTCTCCCTCCTCCCCTCCATATTTTCTTCTTCTTCTTCTACTATTCTTTCTTCTTTTGCTCGAGGGCGAGCAATATTCTAAGTTTGGTGTGGTAAAAGCATAAAATTTTTTTGTTTTTCCATTACCATTGATGGCACCCAAGACCGGAGAATCCTCTAAGAAAGGGAAAGGGAGGACAAAAGCTTCCACCTCCGAGTCATGGGAGATGGAAAGATTCATCTCCAAAGCTCATCAAGACCACTTCTATGATGTTGTGGCCAAGAAGAAGGTGATCCCCGACAATCACTAACACTATCTGAACTCTGAGTTCCTATAGATGCCAATCATTCTGAACCTCATTGGATAAAGTGAGATGCCAAAACTATTTACCATAGATTAAGGTATGGAGCTCTACTGTTCCTCATGAATTAATACAAAGTACTACTGTTTCTCTATTCAATTCAACTTATTCCGCTTCTAAGATATTCATTCGCACTTCAATATGAATGTGATGAACGTGACAATCACCATCATTCCCCCACGAACGCGTGCCTGACAACCACTTCCGTTCCACCTTAGATTAAATGAGTATCTCTTGGATCTCTTAGTCAGAATCTTTGTGGTATAAGCTAGATTGATGGCGGCATTCATGAGAGTCCAGAAAGTCTAAACCTTCTCTGTGGTATTCCGAGTATGACTCTGGGATTGAATGACTGTGACGAACTTCAAACTCGCGAGTGCTGGGCGTAGTGATAGACGCAAAAGGAGGGTGAATCCTATTCCAGTATGATCGAGAACCTCAGATGATTAGCCGTGCTGTGATAGAGCATTTGGACCATTTTCACAAGAGAATGTGATGCAGCCATTGACCACGGTGATGCCTCCAGATGATTAGCCATGCAGTGACAGCGCATCGGACCATTTTCACAGAGAGGATGAAAAGTAGCCATTGACAATGATGATGTCCTTACATAAAGCCAGCCATAGAAAGGAGTAGGATTGATTGGATGAAGACAGCAGGAAAGCAGAAGTTCAGAGGAACGAACGCATCTCTATACGCTTATCTGAAATTCTCACCAATGATCTATATAAGTGTTTCTATCTTTATTTTCTAATTACTTATTATTTATTTTCGAAAACTCCACAATCAATTATTATCCGCCTGACTGAGATTTACAAGGTGACCATAGCTTGCTTCATACCAACAATCTTCGTGGGATCGACCCTTACTCACGTAAGGTTTATTACTTGGACGACCCAGTGCACTTGCTGGTTAGTTGTGCGAAGTTGTGAAGTTATGCTTGGACCATGGCTTAGTGCATTCATTTTTTGGCGTCATTGCCAAGGAGAGAACGAACAACAAATTTTACAACCTCAGGGATCACAAATTTTGCGCACCAATCAGTAAGGGGAAAACGGAGGATATATCATCAAGAATCTCAATCCTCATTGTCATTATGTCATCTTTAAGTTAGAACCTTTTCCGAGACAACCTCGATAACGCGGTCGCGAAGAACCTAGTTTTTGAACCGTATCAGTTAAGAGTTTTGATTCGGTTTTTCGTAAATAGTCTCAGTTTGACAAACCGGATGATTTATGAGAGAAGAGAGATAATAGGATGATATTATCATTATATTAGTATTAGAAGCTTCTTGAATGATATTATAAGGTTACCTAATCAATTTTAGTTAAAAGTAGAAAAATCGGTTTAACCGGGTTCACAATTTACTGGTGCAGCTTAGCACCAGCACTCTCTGATGACTTTAGCAATGCTAAGGCCTCATTATTCATGTTTTATTCTCATAATAAATATGTTACTAGTGTCATTTATGCTAGTAGCTCAGAAAATAATTTTTAGAGATGTTTTTGCAAGTGTTCCGATACATCTAGTTTTAGTAGTTATACACCTGAGATATTTCAATATTATTTTAATCCACCTCCAAGCCAACCAATCACAACTCACCCTACACCCCCAAAACCCCCAAGGCTGGCTCATTTTCACTTTGTGGCCGAAAATAGGTAGAGAGAAAAAGAGAGAAAAGTTCTTAGTTCAAAATCTTCAAAGCTTGATTTCTGCTGAACTAAAACTCAAATCAAAATTCCAATCTGACCAAAATGATCCTCTCTTCTTTCTCTACATGATCATATGAGTTATCAAGGCTGGAATCAAGGTGAGTTGGCTGAACCATCTCTCCTTTGATTCGGTTTCAAGGAAACATGGTTAAATATGTGTTTTCTTGATGTGATTTAGGAGGAAAAAGTGCTTAAGGACCACCTGAAAGTTTAATTGAATTAGGAGCAGCAAAACCAGGTAGGGTGTCACGAAATTAATCTTGATTATTTGTGTTTGAGTTGTGTGAATGTTGTATAAATTGGCTGTGCTAAAAATTGGTTGCATATATGATTGATTCTTGGTGAAAATTTGGTGAAATTTTGATGAAATTTGATGAAATTCAAGCTTTAAAGTTCATGTTCTTGGGCAGTTGGAAAAACGAAACCCTAAGCTTAAATTGAGGTTCAATTTGTGTTAAAATCATGTAGAAAATATGGGCTTTTAGTGGCTGCTAATTTATTATGAATTATAGTAAAAATCGGTTGCTGAAAAGACTGAAAAACGGGTAAAAACAGAGAAAGAATCTGAAGAATTTATGAAGAATATGAAGAACACTTTGAGTGTGATGAAGAACAATGAAGAACAGGCCTTAGATCATGAAAAGGGCAAGGAAGTAAAATTTTTGGTGTTTAAGGGGTTGTTTGGTAATTTCTGAAAGTTAGGGTGGTAAAAGTAGAAATATTAAAAGTTACGGGTGGTAAAAAGTGAATTTTAAAGGTTAAGAGTAAAAGTAAGTTAATTTTCGAAAATTTAATGATAAAATAATAAAAAAATAATAAAATATTAAATAATAATATTTAATTAAAAATAATATTTTAATA
>NC_029794.2:64533820-64563459 GCF_000816755.2 Arachis ipaensis
AAGCTCACAATTGGCCACGTTAAGAGCCACGTTAACTCAGTTAACGTGGACTCTAACGTTGAGAAGCAAAAGAGAAGCCAACATTAGTGACACTTACCTTTGTCACTAACGTTGAGCTAAGCCATGATGAGCCACGTTAACTCCCACGTTAACTTAGTTAACGTGGAAGCAAACGTGGAGGGAGCAAGAATCGCCAACGTTAGTGACACTCACCTTTGTCACTAACGTTGGAATGAGCCAATGTGAGCAACGCTTTGTTTTCTATTTCCAGAGCTATGAACAACTAAACCCCTTTCATTGGGTTAGGGAGCTCTGTTGTAATTTGATGGATCAATACTAGTTTTCATTACTCTTCTTCTATCTTTTCTCTTGATTTTACTAGAAAGCTTTCAATCTTCATCCAAGTGGGTAGTTATCTTGGAAAAGAAGCTATTCATACTTGGATCTTTTCTGAACCTTGGAAGAGGAATGAAGAGATCATGCTAGAAATGCTTTCTCATGTTGGACCAAATTAGGTTTGGTTGGATATGGTGACTATAGTCCTACTAACACTTGATTTGGGAACGCATGTGGTATAATCAGCGACCATACATCATCTCTTCTCATGAGCAATTGACCAAGGAATTGGCTATTGATCAAGATTTGAGAGATTGAATTGCCAAGGAATTGGAATTCGATCACTTAAGATTGCCAAGGAGATCAATGAATGCATTGATTGAGGAAGAGATGAAAATGAATTTGATCCGGAGAATGCAACATCTCCTAAGCCCAATGAATCCCCATCTCTGATCTTACTCATTCTCTTTAATTTCTGCAATTTACTTTTATGAGCATCTTCCCCATCCCCATTTAAATTCTGCAATTTACCTTCCGCCATTTACTTTCAGCTCTTTACTTTCGGTATTTACATTTTCTGCTATTTACTTTCTCGCCATTTAATTTCCTACAACACTCAAACCAAATTCTGCTTCGCTCAACTAGAACATTCCTCTAATTAAAGTTGCTTGACCAATCAATCCCTGTGGGATTCGACCTCACTCTATTGTGAGTTTTTACTTGATGACAATTCGGTACACTTGCCGAAGGAAAATTGTTGAGAGACAAGTTTCCATGTGCATCAAGTTTATGGCACCGTTGCCGGGGATTGATTTTGTATCAACAATGATTAAATTGGAGGATAACTAGATTAAGCATATTTTTTTCTTTTGTTTGATTTAAGTTCATTTGAGTAATTTACTTTCTGTTTAGTTATTTTCTTCCCTTCCCACTACCTATTTTCTTAGTTGTTTACGATTCAGTCCACTAACCCACTAACTGTTTGATATATTGCATCCTTCACACTAACCACATTTCTAACAAGAATAGTCTCTGCATTTAGTTCCTTGCTTGTGCCTTGTTGGTTATATGACAGGCAGAAGAAGCGAGGCTTCAACTTCATTTGATTATGAACCTGAGAGGACCTTCCTTAGATTAAGGAGGGAAGCAAGAGGAAAGAGAGTAGTTGGTGCTGAGGAAGAGGAAGAATATTTTGAACCAGACATGGATGAAAACATGGAGAACCATCATGAAGAAGAGGCTCACAACCATGGCAGAGAGGGTCTAGCAAATCATGCTGGGCAAGAGAGAAGAGTTCTGGGTTCTTACATCAACCCAAACCCAGGAAACTGTGGGAGTAGCATCTAAAGGCCAACCATACATGCCAACAACTTTGAACTAAAGCCACAGCTCATCACCCTTGTTCAGAACAACTGTTCATTCGGAGGGAGTGTCCAAGAAGATCCCAATCAATATCTATCCACCTTCCTGAGGATATGTGATACTGTGAATTCTAATGGTGTTCATCCTCACACCTATAGACTACTTCTGTTCCCTATCTCACTCAAGGACTAGGCATCTAAATGGCTGGAATCCTTCCCAAAGGAGAGTTTAGCAACCTGGGAAAATGTGGTAAACAAATTCTTGGCAAGATTCTATCCCCCTCAACGGATTAACAGGCTGAGAGCTGAGGTGCAAACATTCAGGCAGCAGGATGTTGAGACTCTATATGAAGCATGGGAGAGGTTTAAGGACCTGACAAGAAGGTGTCCACCAGATATGTTCAATGAATGGGTGCAGCTACACATTTTCTATGAAGGCCTTTCTTATGAATCAAAGAAGGCAGTAGACCATTTATCCGGGGGATCTCTGAACAAGAAGAAGACCATTGAAGAAGCCATAGATGTCATTGAAACTGTAGCTGAGAATGACTACTTCTATGCTTCTGAAAGAGGCAACACTAGAGGAGTGATGGAGCTGAACAATGTGGATGCACTACTAGCCCAAAATAAGCTTATTACCAAGCAGCTGGCTGACCTCACCAAGAAGATGGAGAGGAACTAAGTGGCAGCAATCACCACCTCATCAGCAACCCAAGAGGGAGTGAATGCTGAGGCAGAGGAGGAGCAAGAACAAGCCAATTACATTGGAAACTCGCCTAGGTAAACCCATTATCCATACTCCAAAACCTGCAACCCTGGATGGAGGAATCACCCAAACTTTGGGTGGGGAAATCAACAAGATCAAAACCAAGATCAGAGACATCACAACCCCAACAACCATGCAGCTCACCAACATTCCACACAAAGATCATATCAACACCATCCTAACAACACCTCTCCACATCCATACCAAAACCAGAATAACCAAACTCACCCCTCCACTCTCAACTCACCCTCATCTGAAGATAGACTCTCCAAAATTGAGACTATGCTTGAGGGCATATGCAAAGAGATTCAAGATAATAAGGTATTCAAAGAGGAGGTGCGAGCTAGCATCAAGAACCAGAGAGACACCATCAAGAGGCTGGAATTTCAAGTGGGATACTTATCTGAAAAGATTCCCAAACCTACTGATAGCTTCCCAAGTGACACAGAGAAAAATCCGAGAGGTGAAGCAAAGAAAGTCAGATGGGAAGATTGCAAGATGGTTACTACAAGTAATAAAGAAACTGAGGAAAAGCAAAACAAGCCATTAGAACAACTTGGAGAGACATCAGTAGAGAAACAGGAAAAAGATCGCCAAGAACCCAAAACTTTACAAAAGGAGTTGACACAGAAGGAGCTGCTGAAACTCTATGCACCTTTTCCCCAATTACTCAATGGTGCTGTAGAGAAGAGAATATACTCAAGGTTTCTTGACCTGTTTGCATCCCTCCATGTAAACATACCATTCATCAAGGCCCTCCAACAAATGCCCTCATACATCAAGTATATGAAGGAGCTGCTGACCAGGAAAAGCTCACTCAAGGGAGGACAAACAATAGTGATGAATAAGAAATGTAGTGCTCTCATTCAATCAGAGTTGCCTATAAAAAGAAAGGACCCAGGGAGTTTTCACATTCCCTATGCAATAGGAGAAACACTGTTTGATAGAGCACTCTGCGATTTGGGAGCAAGCGTCAACTTAATGCCTTTATCCCTTATGAAGAGGCTGCAGATTAATGAGATAATGCCCACAGATGTAGTCATCAGGCTAGCTGACAAAACTCAAAAACAAGCAATAGGAGTGGTGGAAAACGTGTTAATAAAGGTTGGAAAATACTTTTTTCCCACAGATTTTGTCATCTTAGACATGGAAGAGAGTCACATTCACCCAATCATATTGGGAAAACCATTCCTAGCTACAGCCAGAGCACACATAGATGTGGAGTGAAGGGAGCTAATTTTGAGGATCCATGATGAACAGCTCAGCTTCAATGTCTTCAAACTCTCACAAGAAACAGATTAAGAGAACAAAGAACCAAGCAAAGATCATAATGAGATACCGAGGGAAGAAGCAAGCACTGAAGCACAAACAACACCTCTGGGAAACCCCTTAGTTGATGAACAAGGAACTCAACACTGTCACAGCTTAAGGAAAATCAGGAGAAACCTAAACCACCAGAGTCATGTGAGACCAACAACAAAATTTCCTTAGAAGAGGAGGTCACAAAGAGCAAGGCATCATCAAAAGGGACAAAGAAGAAGGCACGAAGGAGGTGGAGGAAAAAGAAGATCCCTACAGAGGACTTTTCTCCGGGGGATAAAGTGATCTCAGCCTACTTCCCAGATATTCCACCTCATCTCCCCACTATCCCATCTCAGTTACCTAAGGTCTTCACCATTAACAGAGTTCTTTCCTTAGAACATGTGGAGATCCTTGATGAAGCCAATGGATATAGGTCTACTGCAAGAGGGGAAGATCTGAAGCATTATCAACCACCCTGATAAAGGCAAAACGTCAAGCTAGTGACTCTAAAAGAGCGCTTTGTTGGGAGGCAACCCAACCTGAGGTAGTTTCTTTTTCATCGTCATTTCAATAAAAATCACAAGTTGTTTCCCCTGTATTGCGAGGAGCTAAGTTTGGTGTTCCACACCAAAACAAATCCAAGAGTGAAAGTGTAGTTTTAAGTTTGGTGTTCCACCAAAGATATGAGTATAATCACACTACACTCCAATGACAGATTGCTAGCTCCAAACAATCAGGGGAACCACTTAGCAATAGTTTAGTCAGAAGTTAATGGTTGTTTTGTTAATAACAACATATGAGGCTCTCTGCAAGTAAGAAATCTGTTGTACTAGGCAAAAGAACTAAGTTTGGTGTTCACACACCAAATTGAGTTTAGAAATTTGCAAGCATACATGCAAGCTAACTATGTCTCAAGTGCTTTGAAAACAAGCAACTTCCAATAACTTTGCAGGAACCTTTTAAAGAAATGGTGCACCATCATCCAAGGAAGTGAAGGAGCAAAAACTATGGATGAGGACAACAAGGGGATAGCAAGAAAACATCACCCGAAGGTTGTGTTGTTACTTAATTCCATATACTTAAAATGCTAAAACTTGGAAGTCCAAAGGAACTTGATTTTATAGTTGCTCATTAATTTAGATAATTAGAGTTTAATGTTGCTTATTTGCTCTTGCCATGTGTGTGCTGTCTTTATGTCACTGCTACATTTTCACCTTGCTTATTGAGTTGCTTGCCTCTTTTTGAATCAAATAAAAAAGAGAATGTTTGTTATCAAAAACCAGAGGGGATTTCATATTGTGGAGTAAATTCCTTAGTTTGTGATGTGGTCATAAGTTAGCTAAGTTGGTTCACCAACAAGGGTGGGAAGATAACTATCTGGCCTGAATCATATGCTTGAAACACACCCCATGAGACTAGCTAAATAACAAGATCCTAATAAGAAAAAGGGAAAAAGAACAATAAGAGTTGAAAAAGAAAGAAAAGTTAATAAAGAATAAGGCTAGGCACCAAGGGTTTGAAACTTGAGAGATGTGTCTGTGGTGCTCCTGTACCAAGGATCTGCTTGGATGAATAAGTTCGTAGGAGTGCTTCATCACTTGGTAACTTGGGTTAACTAACCTGGGATTATCAACTGAAAATCCACTATCAAGAGCAACCTTGCTACAGAACATTTAGTAACCCAAAAAGGTGCTGGACACCAAGGTCTCAAGAAAGAAAATAAACAAACCATGTGCCTGTGGTGTGTATGTATGGGGGAAAGAGACTTGAGGAAGTAAGTCCTTAGGGGTGTCTCAACACCTAGCACCTTGAACCAACTGGTTTGGGAGTGCTGGCTGAAAGCTTATCTTAAAGAGTCGCCCCCTCACAGAGCACCTAGTCTAAGAACACAAACAAGCCCTGAAATAACAAAAAGGATCAATGAATAAAAGTCTCATGGGAAGCAACCAAGTGAGTGTTCTAGGACATGATAAAGGTCTGAAAGCCAGTGAAGGAATGAACCTAAGTTGCTATGCATGAAACCACCATAAAACCAAAGGACATAACTTCCATAATAATGACTCATTTCTCTTGGCATTCCATTCATTATTCTCTTGTTCCAGTACTTGCTTAGGGACAAGCAAGCTTTAAGTTTGGTGTTGTGATGCCAGGGCATCTTGGCTAGTTTTACTGACCTTTTCTTATTGTTTTTAGGGTAGTTTCATGCATTTTCTTAGGGAATAAGCAAGTTTTGGGTAGAATTTCACTTACATCTTGATTCAAACATACATTGTGCACTTTACATGATTTCATGAGGATTTTGCATGAATTGAATGACAAATTGGATGATGCATTTCCCATGACTGGGACTAGAGCTTTGATGCACTTTATTGCTTGATTTCAGGTTCCCAATAACGTGTGCGAAGGACCAAGAAGCAACGTTAGTGGTCACGTTAGTGCCACTAACGTTGAAGTTAACGTGGACCATCCCTGGGTGAGGAACGTTAGTGAAAAAGGTGATTGTCACTAACGTTCTCCAACCCACACTCTCACTTAACGTTAACGCCACTAACGTCCTGAGCTAAACACCCTGCCTACTTCACACTTTCTCTCTGCAAGTAAAGCTAAGCCCACTGCAGAAGATAACTGCTTCAAACTCAGGATCCAAAGGCCCATATCCAAGACTTGAAGAACCAACTAGAAGATCAGAAGAGTAGTATATATAGGGGTAGTTTTGAATTAGGAAAAAACCTTTTTGGGGGATTGGAAATTGGGAACTACTTTCTGTATAATTTACTTTCTTTGCACTTCTAGTTCTAATTTTCATGATGTATTCTCCATCTTTGTTTTTTATTTCCAGAGCTATGAACAACTAAACCTCTTTCATTGGGTTAGGGAGCTCTATTGTAATTTGATGGATCAATACTAGTTTTCATTACTCTTCTTCTATCTTTTCTCTTGATTTTACTATAATGCTTTCAATCTTCATCCAATTGGGTAGTTATCTTGGAAAAGAAGCTATTCATACTTGGATCTCTTCTGAACCTTGGAAGAGGAATGAAGAGATCATGCTAGAAATGCTTTCTCATCTTGGACCAAATTGGGTTTGGTTGGATATGGTGACTATAATCCTACTAACACTTGATTTGGGAACGCATGTGGTATAATCAGCGACCATACATCATCTCTTCTCATGAGCAATTGACCAAGGAATTGGCTATTGATCAAGATTTGAGAGATTGAATTGCCAAGGAATTGGAATTCGATCACTTAAGATATCCAAGGAGATCAATGAATGCATTGATTGAGGAAGAGATGAAAATGAATTTGATCCGGAGAATGCAACATCTCCTAAGCCCAATGAATCCCCATCTCTGATCTTACCCATTCTCTTTAATTTCTGCAATTTACTTTTATGAGCATCTTCCCCACCCCCATTTAAATTCTGCAATTTACCTTCCGCCATTTACTTTCAGCTCTTTACTTTCGGCATTTACATTGTCTGCTATTTACTTTCTCGCCATTTAATTTCCTGCAACACTAAAACCAAATTCTGCTTCGCTCAACTAGAACATTTCTCTAATTAAAGTTGCTTGACCAATCAATCCCTGTGGGATTCGACCTCACTCTATTGTGAGTTTTTACTTGACGACAATTCGGTACACTTGCCGAAGGAAAATTGTTGAGAGACAAGTTTCTGTGTGCATCAGTATTATATGAAAAGTTAAACTGTTTCAGTATAGACTTAATAAACCTATACTTGGGATAGGCTAACTATTCATACCAAAATTTACATAAGCTTTAAATACATACGTTAAGCAGAGCAATCAGAACAGAGTAGAGAAACACAGAAAATAGAGTAACCAGAGTAAAGTAAAGAGATAGAGAGAAAAAGAGTAATATAGATACAGAATGGAAAGAGTAATCAGAGAAGAGAAAAGAGATACAGAGAACAGAGTAATTAAAGTAGAGTAAAGAGATACAGAGAAAAGAGAAACCAGAACAGGGTAAAGAGATATAAAGAGAAGAGTAGTATAATAAAGATATATATATATATTAGTTGCTTAATGCAACCCAGAGCTTCTGTAGGGATACTAAGTTACCTACAGCTATTTTCCGCTTCCCCAGAGCAGAGCAGAGTATATATATATTTTCCTGCAGTAAGCAGAGGCTGTCTCAAATGAGCGGCTCTTATTATATGCGCATTTATTTAGGAACGGAAAATCGTATCCGGGAAATTGGGATTACTCGTGACCGGATAAATGTCGGGATTGCGGGCAGCCAATCGACACAAGAGCTCATGGCCTGTACTAGGGCTAGACATGCATCATTCTTGTCTGCGCATCATTCTCTGTTGCATTCTTTCTTGTGTGTGATCTATTTCTTTATGTTTGTTTGTTCGAGTGCTATGTCTATGCTTTATCTTCTTGTATTCTTCTGCTTGTGTTCTGTTCGTTATTTTTCTATCTATTTTTAACCTCTGTTTACTACATTACTGTATTCTATTATCCATCTGCTAATTGAAAATGAATAAATGAACATAACTAACAACCCCAACCCTACTAAGAACTCCCCAGTTCTTACGCTTTCTCTCCCTTCCTCCCCCTCAGATGGAGACGGGCGTGATCTTCTATGAGTTCGAGGACCCTTACGTCTACGAGGATCCGGTACATCACAGTTACTTCATCATGGGATTGGAGCCTCGTATTAGATGATATGCGTTACCTAATCGAGTTTTTCAACATCCTCCATCTAGCCCGCATTTTGACCCTGATGCTCCTTACGACTTTTCCTTATCCTGGTTACATCCTGACGCACCTGGACATCCTTTTCCTGATGATCCTGAGCACCCTATACCAGCTCAACCTTTGAATAAGGCGGTACCTGAGCCTATCATTCCTGATGAGCCTGAGTTAGCTGGTGACTACGTACCTGTGATACCACGAGAGTGGGATTTTCCCCTTGAGCCGATCCCCGACTTGCCACAGCCTGATGAGCCGGCATTACCGGACGGTGGAGTGGCTCCTATAAACGCGAACGGACCTGTGCTCGCGAATGGTTTTGTACATAGTGACAGCAGTGTTTCTGGTGGATCTGAGGGTATAGCTGTAGCTGCGGATGATGAGGAGGAGGAGGATCCTGAGATAGAGATAGAGCAGGATGAGGAGATGGACGAGCCTCACTGCGATTCTCCGAACGGCCATGTGTAGATATAGTTTGACTGCGGAAGGGGCATTCTTTTGATGACACTCTAGTCTGACATTATTTGATAGTTAGTCTCTCACTTGTGTTAGTACACCCGAGAGCTAGGAGCTATATAGTGGATAGGCTAGCCTAGGCGCCAGCTTAGTGGCTTTTTGTATGGGCCAGGCCCTGGGAGTATCGTGTAAATATTAGCTACGTAGGATGACGAGGATGTAAACTGACTTGATCTTGTGTAAACGCTACATGTTTTGTTATAGTGTACATGATGTATATTATCAGCTGTATTTATATGTTTCTTTATACCGCTTTTCTATTACTCTCAATGTATGCTTGTTTATTTTACATGAACGTCCGCAACAAAAAGAAAAAGAGTTACTCGTAAAATTGCCATCGCTCTAACAAGGAACAGGCTCATATATTAAATAATAAATAATAATTAGGAAGGATAAGATAGTAACACTTAGCTTCTTGTATGACCATGGCATACTGGGAGTTGGGTCGTTACACAAGAGGTCTTACGTCAGTGAGAAAAGTTTGGATTTGATTGGGACTCGATCCTCCGAGTCATTGTTGAAACAAAGGCATTTTGGACCCATGGTCAACTCCGGATGAGGCCCAAGTGCATTGACGCTTACTTCCTCACTGTAGAAGCTAGAGCTTAGGCTCAGATCCTATCCCACTATGTGCTACCTAGCACCCACAAGTCGTCCTTCACGGTGGATCTCGCCTTGCTTGTTTGGTGTGTTCTCACGGAGAGACCGGTGAACATTCCACCTCTTATCAAGCAAGCGATGGGTCAAGTCCACGCCCGGGGCAATTTGCCATTTGCAGTATTGGTATCTGACTTAGTTGCTGATGCCAGGGTATTTTGGCCAGTTTCACTGACCTTTTCTTTACTATTTTTAGGGTAGTTTCATGCCTTTTCTTAGAAAATAAGCTAGTTTTGGATAGATATTCACTTACATCTTGATTCAAGCATACATTGTGCACCTTACATGATTTCATGAGGATTTTGCATGAATTATATGATAAATTAGATGATGCATGACTCATGACTTGGACTAGAACTTTGATACATTTTGTTGCTTAATTTCAGGACAAAGGAAGCAAAGAAGAACCGCGTTAGCAGTCACGTAAGTCCTACTAACGTGACCTCTAACGTGGAATGGGTGATAACTTGGAAAGTTAATGAGAAAGGTAATCGCCAATAACGCCCTCGAAGCCATCATAAGCCCACGTTAAAAGTCACGTTAACTAAGTTAACGTGAACTCTAACGTGGAAGAATACAATAAGGCCAACGTTAGTGACACTCTCCTTTGTCACTAACGTTGGACCAAGCTCATAATTGGCCACGTTAGTTGCCACGTTAAGTTAGTTAACGTGGCTTCTAACGTTAAGAAGCAAAAGGGAAGTCAACATTAGTGACATTCACCTTTGTCACTAACGTTGGCCAAGCTTCCATAAGCCACGTTAACTCCCACGTTAACTTAGTTAACGTGGAAGCTAACGTGGAGAGAGCAATTGGTCGCCAACTCCATCTTTGTTTTCATTTTCATTCTCCTTCTTCTATCTTTTCTCTTAATTTTACTAGAAAGCTTTCGATCTTCATCCAATTGGGTAGTTATCTTGGAAAAGAAGCTATTCATACTTGGATCTCTTCTGAACCTTGAAAGAGGAATGAAGGGATCATGCTAGAAATGCTTTCTCATGCTGGACTAAATTGGGTTTGGATGGATATGTGACTATAATCCTTCCAACATTTGATTTGGAAAATGCATGTGGTTTAATCAGTGACCATACTTCATCTCTTCTCATGAGCAATTGACCAAGGAATTGGCTATTGATCAAGATTTGAGAGATTGAATTACAAGGAATTGTAATTTGATCACTTAAGATTGCCAAGGAGATCAATGAATGCATTAATTGAGGAAGAGATGAAAATGAACTTGATCTGGAGAATGCAACATCTCCTGAACCCAATGAATTCCCCATTTCTGATCTTACCCATTCTCTTTAATTTTTGCCATTTACTTTTGTGAGCAATTGCCCCATTCCCATTTAAGATTCTGCAATTTACTTTCCGCCGTTTACATTCTGCTCTTTATTCCTAGCATTTAATGTTTCCACTATTTACTTTCCCGCCATTTAATTTTCTGCAAATTCTTAACTCAAATTCTGGTTCGCTCAACTAGAACATTCCTTTAATTAAAGTTGCTTGATCAATCAATATCTGTGGGATTCGACCTCACTCTATTGTGAGTTTTTACTTGACGACGAATCCGGTACACTTGCCGAAGGAAATTTCTTGCGAGACAAGTTTTTCGCGTATCAGTTGCTGCTGCGGGTGTTCCTTGGGAAGCCATGGACACGAAGACTATAATTCCGGCTAAGGACGATGTCGTCCCAAGCGGAAAATAATTACATCTTCCCATGAACAACCCAAGCCTTGACATAACCTTTCCATATACTATTCCTTCCACCTCACCGTCACCACCACGACAAAGATCCACACATCAAAGGATAGAAGATCTACACTGGAAGATTGATAAATATGAGCGGCGCAACCAACGCCGATACACTTATATCAAGAAGCTTCTGCATTGTGTTACCCCTAGCATGGAGGAACCCGAAATATTCACATCCACCTCAAACCCAAGTGATGGGAGCTCTGATGGAGGGGATAGTGAAGGTTCCGGTGCTGACCATCTTTTGCGCATTGTTGGTAGCACGGAGGACCGTGCTAAATTTTAAGTGTGGGGAGGTCGTTCGACCGATCTCCATGGGTAACAATCTCTTCCTTTCAACACCCATGGATTTATCTTTTGCTTAGTATTTAGTACATTGCATGTGTAGTTAGTTTTGCTTGTAAATACCCTTTGCATGATAGTTAGTCTCTATAGAGTTGCTTGGTCAAAATAATGACTTCTTCCCCAAGAAAATGTGTTTTGGGGTACCCTACCAAATTTTTTAAAACTTTTTGCAATAAACTTGCTTTGAGAATGTATTTTGGAACATAGTGATTGAGCTAAGAACACAAGCATGTGAGTTTTGAGCCTATTGTGTGGTTACATCTTCTAAACATAATTTCTCATTCTTGTGTGAATTATTCTCTCTGGGATTGTAATCCTTGCTTTGTCTGATTCTATATATCCATTACTTTTTGTATGAATGAATTTACATGACTGAGGCCATCATTTCAATAGTCACTTTTCCCAAATGGCCTTAACCCTTTTATCTACCATTGCTAACCAGTTTCGAGCCTATGATAAACCCTCTTTGTTCTTAAATAGAGCACATCAAGAACTCTAAGTGAAAAACAATGAATGTTCCTAGATTTAGATCCTTGATTAGCTTAGGTAAGTTAAGGTGTGTGTCATTCAAATGGGAGGGTGTACTTGGGAACTTGGGTAGATATAAAGGTGTGTATTTGTAATTACAATTGGAAATTTTGGAAGTGGGAACATACTCATGTATTGAATGATTGAGCCATATGCATTGGAACTTTTGTACATAAAACCCTAAGAAAAAGGGGACCAAAAAGAAAAAAAATTTTATATGTATATATGAGAATGTAAGAAAAAGAAATAGAAAAAAAATAGAAGAAACAAAAAATAGAAAAAAGAGAAAGCGATGAAAGGGGACAAAAATGCCCCAAGGCAAAGTAATAATAACAATGCATATGGGATGTGAATTGGAAAGAATGCATGAGTATGCAAAAAGTGGAACCCATGGGTAGCTAGATATTTTACTATAGTTGTATAGGTTGTTCTATGTGTCTAGTGGGATCTTAAGTTAATCAAGGACTCAAATTTTAAGCTCACTTAACCATATACATCCTTACCTTCACCCTAGCCCCATTACAACCCATGAATAAGACCTCATGATACCTGTAAGCATGCATTAAGTAATTGTCGATTGTTAGATGAAAGACAAATCTTGGAAAGCATGATTAAGAGATGATTGAGTGACGAACCCTATACACTCGAGCGAATAGAGCGGATACACTTTCGGTGAGGGTTCGATGCTCAACTCCTTGTTCTCGGCTTTCACAAGCGTTCATCTAGCAAGTTATATGCACTTCATGTTGATGTTCAATTTGGTAGGATTTGTGAACTACATATCATTTTCACCATGTATACTCATATGTGTTCTTGGAGGATAGATTTACACTTGACCAAGTAGATAGACGATTTTACTTTAGTTGCATGTGTTCACTTAGGTAGTTTGCATTTCATAAACCCTTTCTTACCATGATCTTTGTTCTTTTTATTTTAAGCATGAGGACATGCTTGGTTTAAGTGTGGGGAGATTTGATAAACTCCAATTTTGTGGTTTATATTGTGTAGAATTTGGTGGTTTTTGTCAATATTTCTCACACTTATTCACAAGAAACGCATGGTTTTGTGTTCCCTTCCTAATATTGCTCCATGATGAAAAACATGCTTATTTTGCCATAGAATTAGATTTTGGGAACTTTACAATCGACGCGCACGCGCACTTCACGCGCATGCACGGATGAGGATAGCTGGAAGCGGCGCGCAAGGATGGACGCATCCGCGCGGATCAGAGAAAGTTCACCGACGCGCACGCACGCATGGCGCGCACGCGCGGAAGGCTGCACGTGACCTCATTAAAGAAAATCATGCCTGGCAATTTTTGAGGCTCATCAGGCCCAAATTCAAGTTGTTTCTGCATGGAAAAGACCCAAGGATGCTATGGGGAAAGGGGGGGAGGGATCAATCATTTTACACTTAGACACAATTTTAGCTAGTTTTTGGTTCTTTGTTCTTCTAGAGAAAGAAACCCTTGTTCCTCTCTAGATCTAGCCTTAATTTGATTTTTCCTTGTTGAATTGTGAATTGGATCTTGCTAATTACTAGTTTTAATTGTTTAATTTGAATTCTCTAGTATAATTTTGTTTAGATCTTGTGTTAGTTTGTGTTTCCTTATTGTTTGTCATTTTATAACCATTTCATGAATCTTGTGAATCTTGATTTGTTATTGTTGCATTGATGATTTCCATGATTAATTGTGTAGTTTGAATGATTGTATGTTGATAATTGTTAGTAGGTATTTGTTAGTTCCAATTTAATTGTAATTTAAATAGGTCTTTTATTAATGCTTACCATGTGTTTGATGAAATGTTTTCTTTGATTATGGAGTAGTTCTCTTTACTCTTGGCCTAGGCTAAGGGAATTGGGTAAGCTTAAGTCATTGGATCTAATGAACTTGATGATTTGGGAATCCTTAGTGGTCAATTTGATAGCCATTGACACTAGCCTACTATCAAGTTAATTGGTAGTGAGGTTAGACCTTATGGGTTGATGTTGACCAAACTATTTAATATACTTTAGTATAGAAGTAAACTTAATGAGTTTGGTTCCTCATAATTGTCAAGATATGGTTATTAGACAAGGATGGTGACCCCAATTCCCATGCTTAGCCAAGAGTTGCTTTTATCATTCATATTTGAAAATCCAAAAATCTTGATTATTTTGTCTTAGTTATAGTACTTGTTTAGTTTAGAAAAGAATTGCATTGGATGTTATTTTATGGGTTTAGAATTATTTGTAATTTGCTCTAGTTGTTTGAATTAGTTTATTGCATTCCAAGATTACTTGCTTGTTAAGATTCCTAGTTTAATTTCTTGCTCAAGACTTGCAACCCCAGATTTCTAACCAATGTTGAATCACATGTTTGCCCATTCGTTGTGAGACGACCGGAGGTTTGAATACTTCGGTTACTTTTATTGGGGTTGAACTTGTGACAACCAAATTTCCTTCTAAATTTGATACTCGAAGATTGTTGTTGGGAAGAGCTATACGTGCAACGTGATTTTATTGAGAAATTCTATACCAACATAGTCCATGGGGGCCATCAATGAGCAATGGAGATTTATCCTCCCAAGTCTTGTTACCAAATAACTTGGCATTCAGCTTCATGATTGCTCCTAGATACTGAGCAACTTGCTCTTCAACAATATCTTCATCCTCTTCAGAGGAAGAATACTCATCAGAGCTCATGAATGGCAACAGTAAGTTTAGTGGAATCTATGGTCTCTGTATGAGACTCAGATTCCTTTGGTTCCTCATTAGGGAACTTTTTAGTGGTCAGTGGACGTCCATTGAGGTCTTCCTCACTGGAAATCACTGCCTCTTCCTCCTCTATAGGTTCGGCCACTTTGGATATATTGATGGCCTTGCACTCACTCTTTGGATTCTCTTCTGTATTGTTTGGGAGAGTACTAGGAGGGATTGAAGTAACTCTTTTACTCAGCTGACCCCCTTGTGCCTCCAAATTTCTGATGGAGGACCTTGTTTCAGTCATGAAACTGAGAGTGGTCTTAGATAGATCAGAGACTATGGTTGCTAAGTCAGAGAGGCTCTGCTTAGAATTTTCTGTCTGTCGCTGAGAAGATGATGGAAAAGGCTTGCTATTGCCAAACCTATTTCTCCCACCATTATAATTATTGAATCCTTGTTGAGGCTTCTGCTGATCCTTCCATGAGAAATTTGGATGATTTCTCTTGAAGTATTATAGGTGTTTTCATAGGATTCTCCCATGTAATTCACCTCTTCCATTGCAGGGTTCTCAGGGTTATAAGTTACTCCTTCAGAGGAGGCTTCTTTAGTACTGCCGGATGCAACTTGCATTCCAGTCAGATTTTGAGAAATCATATTGACTTGCTGAGTCAATATTTTATTCTGAGCCAATATGGCATTCAGAGTATCAATCTCAAGAACTTCTTTCTTCTGAGTCATCCCATTATTCACAGGAATTCTTTCAGAAGTATACATGAACTGGTTATTTGCAACCATTTCAATGAGTTCCTGAGCTTCTACAGGTGTTTTCTTCAAATGAAAAGATCCCCCAGCAGAGTGGTCCAATGACATCTTGGACAATTTAGACAGACCATCATAGAATATATATAAGATGCTCCATTCTGAAAGCATGTCAGAAGGACACCTTCTGATCAATTGCTTGTATCTTTCCCAAGCTTCATAGAGGGATTCACCTTCCTTCTGTCTGTAGGTTTGGACTTCCACTCTAAGCTTGCCATCTTTTGATGTGGAAAGAATTTGGCCAAGAAAGCATTAACCAACTTTTCCCAAGAATTTAGGCTTTCTCTAGGTTGTGAGTCCAACCATATCCTAGCTCTGCCTCTTACAGCAAAAGGAAAAAGCATAAGTCTGTAGACCTTTGGATCAACCCCATTGGTCTTAACAGTATCACAGATCTACAAGAATTCAGCTAAGAACTGATGAGGATCTTCCAATGAAAGTCCATGAAACTTGCAATTCTGGTGCATTAGAGAAACTAATTGATGCTTAAGCTCAAAGTTGTTTTCTCCAATGGGAGGAATTGAGATGCTTCTTCCATAGAAGTTGGAAGTTGGTGCAGTAAAGTCACCAAGCGTCTTTCTTGCATCTCTACCATTGTTGTTGGGTTTGGCTGCCATGTCTGCTTCTTTTTTGAAATTTTCTGTAAGGCCCTCTCCGAAGTGTTGTGCTTTAGCTTCTCTTAGCTTCCTCTTTAGAGTCCTTTCAGGTTCAGGATCAGCTTCAACAAGAATGTCTTTATCCCTGTTCCTGCTCATATGAAAAAGAAGAGAACAAAGAGAGAAGAGGAATTATCTATGTCACAGTATAGAGATTCCTTTATGTGAGTATAAGAATAGAAGAATAGAAGAATGAGAAGAGAGAGGAGATGAGTAATTCGAACAGAGAGAAGAGAGAGGGGTTCGAATTATGAGTAGAAGAGAAGTGTTAGTAATTAAATAAAATAAATAGAAAGAGATGAGAGAGAGAGTATTCAAATTTTTTTAAGTAAAATAAAAGAAAAATATTTTTGTTTTTATTTTAATTATTTAGTTAGTGTTCGAAAATATTAAAAGAAATAAAATAAAATTAGAATGAAAAAGAAATTAAAAAGATTTGATTTTTAAAATTAAAGTTGATAACTTGACTAACAAGAAACTAAAAGATATGATTCTAGAATTTAAAGATTGAACCTTTCTAAACAAGAAAGTAACAAACTTGAAATTTTTGAATCAAAACATTAATTGTCAGCAAGGATTTTCAAAAATATGAAATAAAATTAAGAAAAAGATTTTGAAAAATTAGTTTTAAAATTTTCGAAAACATTAAAAGAAAAATAAAAAAGATTTTGAAAAATTTTAAGAATGAAATTCGAAAATCATAAAAAAATGAAAAAGAATTGATTTTGAAAAAGATTTGAAAAGATAAAGTTTTTAAATTGAAATTTTGACTTGACTAACAAGAAACAACTAAATTTTAAAAATTTTTGACTAAGTCAACTCAAAATTTCAAAAATTATGAGAAGAATAAGGAAAAGATATTTTTTTTACTTTTGAATTTTTAATGAGGAGAGAGAAAAACAACAAAATAAAACAAAACACAAAAATTTAAGATCAAAACAAATAATGCATGTAAGAGCACTTTGAATGTCAAGATGAACACCAAGAATACTTTGAAGATCATGATGAACATCAAAAACATATTTTTAAAAATTTTTAAGAAAAGAAAGACATGCTAGACACCAAACTTAAGAACTTTTGTACTATGGACACTAACAATTCGAAAATGCACAAGAAAAATAAGAAAACACACAAAAAAAGAAAAATTAAATATCAAACAAGGAAAATCATCAAGAACAACATGAAGATCAAAGAAGAACACAATGCATGAATTTTTGAAAATCTAAGAAAAATTAAAAACATGCAGTTGACACCAAACTTAAAATTTGACACTAGACTCAAACAAGAAACACAAATTTTTTTTTTGGTTTTTTGATTTTATTAAATTTTTTTTCTGAAAATAAAAATAAAAAGCTTAAAGATAAAATAAAATTACCCAATCTAAGCAACAAGATGAATCGTCAGTTGTCCAAACTCGAATAATCCCCAGCAACGGCGTCAAAAACTTGGTGCACGGAATTGTGATCACACTTTTCATCACTCCGGTACAACTAACCAGCAAATGCACTGGGTTGTCCAATTAATAAAACCTTACGCGAGTAAGGGTCGATCCCACGGAGATTGCCGGCTTGAAGCAAGCTATAGTCATCTTGTCAATCTTAGTCAGGTGGATTCAATTGGTTATGAGTTTTGATAATTGAAAGAAAAATAAAACGTAAATTAAAATAAAGATACTTATGTAATTCATTTGTGGGAATTTCAGACAAGCGTTTGGAGATGCTTTGTTGCTTTTGAACCTCTGCTTTCCTATTGTCTTTATCCAATCATGCGTGCTCTTTTCCATGGCAAGCTGTATATTGGTGGATCACCATTGTCAATGGCTACCATCCATCCTCTTAGTGAAAATGGTCCAGGTATGGTTTCTGTATGGCTAATCAACTGTCGGATCTCTCATCTCGGATGAAAAATACCAGGCACAGCTACTGCACGGCTAATCATCTGTCGGTTCTCACTTGTGTCGGAATAGGATCTCTCTATCCTTTTGCACACTGTCACTATGCCCAACATTCGTGAGTTTAAAGCTTGTCAGAGTCATCCCGTCCCAGATCCTACTCGGAATACCACAAACAAAGTTTAGACTTTCTGGATCTCAGGAATGTTGCCAATTGGTTCTAGCCTTTACCATGAAGGTTCTAATCTCAAGGATTCGAATGCTTTGTTATTTGGAGAGGCAAGTCGAATCTGTGGATCAGAGACCCAAGAGACTATACTCCGACTGTCGTCCAATGACTACGTTGAACATCATGTAGACTGCTTGTGGTTGTCAGGCACACGGATCTTGGCTAAGCGAGTAACGAAGATAGTGGATGATTGTCACGGGTCACCCCTTCATTCGTACTTAACTGAATTAAGTACGAGAGTATATCATGAAGAAGAAGTAAGCGTGAATTGAAAGAGAAACAATATTACTTGCATTAATTCATGAAGAACAACAGAGCTCCGCACCTTAATCTATGAGGTGTAGAAACTCCACCGTAGAAAATACATAAGAGAAAAATTTCTAGGCATGGCCGAATGGCCAGCCTCCCAAATGTGAAAAATACAATAAGTCTCTTGAATACAATAGTAAAAAGTGCTATTTATACTAAACTAGTTACTAAGGATTATAGAAAATAAGTAACTAAGTACAGATAGTGCAGAAATCCACTTCCGGGGCCCATTTGGTGTGTGCTTGAGCTGAGCATTGAGCTTTACACGTGCATAGGCCTTTTCTAGAGTTAAATGCCAGCTTGGATGCCAGTTTGGGCGTTTAACTCCAGTTCTGGTGCCAGTTCCGGCGTTTTACGCTAGAAAAGGGTCTTTGGCTGGCGTTTAAACGCCAGTTTGGGCCATAAAATCTCGGGCAAAGTATTGACAATTATACATTTTCGGAAAGCCCAAGATGTCTACTTTCCAATGAAATTGAGTACGCTCTAATTGGGATTCTATAGCTCTAGAAAATCCACTTCGAGTGCAGGAGGGTCAGAATCCAACAGCATCTACAGTCCTTCCTCAGCCTCTGAATCAGACTTTTGCTCAGGTCCCTCAATTTCAGCTAGAAAATACCTGAAATTACAGAAAAATACACAAACTCATACTAATGTCCAGAAATGTGATTTTTGCATAAAAACTAATAAAAATATAATAAAAAGTAATTAAAACATGCTAAAAACTACCTAAAAATATTGCTAAAAAACGTATAAATTATCCGCTCATCACGTGGCACGCCAGTTCTATTTTCCAAAGAAGAGAGTAAAGCACATACAAGGGCATGGCATGCCAGACCCTGGGCATGCCACGCTAGTTCAACTTTCCAGAGAGGAGAAGAAGAAGGAAAAGGCCTGGGCGTGCCACTTGGGCTCGAAGGCGTGGCACGCCAAGCCAACCAAAGCTTAAAAAGACCCTGTGCGTGCCACTTCGGTTCGAAGGCATCGCACACCAGGGACACCAACACATAGGGCGTGTCACTTGAACGCCAGTCACACGCCAAGTTGGAAGGTCACATTTATTGAGTTTTCTTTTCCCTCCAATTGTAATTTTTCTTTTCTTTTTTGTATTTTCTTTATTCTAGTGCTAAGAGTAGTATAAATAACCCCTGAAAGTATTGAAAAGGGGTTATTGAGTAGGAGTTTTGTTGAAGTATAGTTAGATTTACTTTTCACATCATCTCTCCCATCTCTTGAACTTTTCTCTAAGCTATGAGTAGCTAAATTCCCTCTCATTGAAAGAGGGAGCTCTGTTGTACTTGATAGATTAATGATAGTGAATTTTTTCTTCTCTTCATCTTCTCTTTGATTTGCTAGAAGGAATTTTGTTTTAATGCTAGTATTTAATCATCTTGGGAAAGAGGTTGAATGCAAAATGGGTTTCATGGGAACCTTGGAAAAGGAAACATGAAACCATGCTTGAAATCCCTTTTCACATTTGAGTAGATCTAGATTTTGGTGATTGGATACAGTGACATATAATCCACCCTCTATTCTGGATCTACAAGGATGTGTGGTATAATCAGGGACCGAGCATATCTCTTTTCATGAGCAATTAGACCAAGGAATTGGCTGATTATCAAGATTTGAGAGATTGAGTCACCAAGGGATTGGGGCTCAATCAATCATGATTGCTAAGAGGTCAATGAGTTGCATGATTGAAGATGAAATGAGCTGGATTTAATCCAAAGAGAACAACATCTCCTGATCTCAATGAATTCCCCCTATTCTTATCTTCCACATTCTTTATAGCTTTCTTTACATTCTATTAATCCCCTGTTCATACCCTGGGTCGAGCTGTCCGAACCGGGATGTTCAGTAATAAAGCGACCGACCTCCTTAGGTCAAGCGGATCGACTTCTGTACGAAGAACTCGGCCAAATCGACAGGAAAGCCATAGAAAGGGCCCAATTCAAGGAATACGACCCAAATCCAAAGGTCGTTCAGGCCTACAGAGAAGGGCGGTTCCGTTGAAGATGCGCTGACCTCAACCCAAAAGATAAAGATAAGATAAGATAACTAACTTATCTTATCCAAAGGTCACATCTCACCATTATAAATACACTGGAGCACCCAGGTATAACTCATACTCTGATTCTACAAAAAACCTGCTTAATAACCGTGCTAACTTAAGCATCGGAGTCTCTTGCAGGTACCCCCACCCTCCGGTGGCCAAGGATCAGCAGTGCAGCAAGTCCAACAAGTCGGACACAACAGCTCCAGCCGCCACCAGCCAGCCGGACACGTCATCCCCGACCAGTACCAAGGATCTCATCCGAGATCGACCTCCAGTTTTAGGTAACCCTCGGAACATTGGCGCCGTTGTCGGGGAACCTGAAAGTCATCCCAAAACCATGGCGGACGGCCATGACAACGACCACGACTCAAATTTGGAGAACAGAACACCGCACAAGAACGCGGACACTATGCTAAAGGATACTCCGGAATCCAACGGGGACAAAAACTCACCAAATCCGGGAGCAATAGAAGCACTTCAAGATTGCTTAAAGCAACTTGAGAAAGAAACCCAGCAACAATGGGAGATCGGAAAGGATCTACAAAGAGAGGTACGGCGACGTCGAAAACTAGAAGAAAAACTACAGCAATTAGAGGCCGACCTCAAATCAAAAGCTCCTCGGACCACTCCTGAGGAAAATTCACGCAAAGAACAGGATCCATTCTCCAGGGAAATCATGAAGACCAAAATCCCAAAAGATTTCAAGCTCCCGGATATGGTTTTGTATGATGGGACTACAGATTCCAACCATCATCTCAGTAATTTCAGAAGCAGAATGTACCTTACCGATGCCTCAGATGCCGTTTGCTGCAAAGCTTTTCCAACAACTCTCACGAAAACGGCGATCAGATGGTTCGACAACTTACCTCTAAAGTCCATCTCAAACTTCGATGACCTGGCCAAAAAAGTTCCTGGCCAGATTCTCCATCCAGAAAGATAAGGCCAAGCACGCACCCAGCTTACTAGGGATCAAGCAAGGAGATCGGGAGAGCCTCCATAACTACATGGAAAGATTCAACAAAACATGCATGGACATACAAAGTTTACCAACAGAGGCCGCCATCATGGGGCTTATCAATGGCTTACGAGAAGGACCTTTCAGCCAATCTATACCAAAAAAGTATCCTACCTCCTTAGACGAAGTACAGGAGCGAGCAGAAAAATACATCAACATGGAAGAGAATGCTCGGCTGGGAGAAACCTCAAAATCTGGGGCCTCCTACCGAGACAAAGACAAGGACTCCAAAAGGAAAGAAGATCGACAGGATGAGAAAATCAAAAAATACCACAACTACACTCTTCTCAAAGCATCCCTGGTCGATGTGTACAAAGAAGTCTGCCAGACAGAAAAAATCCCCCAGCGCGGCCACTCAAAGGCAAAAAGGGAGGAGGAAACCGGAAAGAATATTGTGAATACCATCGAATTCGAGGGCACTCTACCAACGAGTGCTTCGACTTGAAAAATATCATAGAAAAATTGGTAAGAGAAGGAAAATTAGATCGATTTCTGGCCACCCGGGATGATGACCAAAGAAAAAGACGGAGAGACGAAGATGATGGACGAGCTGAACGGTCATCTCGGACACCAGAAAGACACGTCCACATGATACACGGCGGATTCGCAGGAGGTGGGATCTCCAAATCGTCCCGAAAGAGATATCTCAAAGAAGTATATCATGTTGAGGGAAAGGAGAAAGCACCCGACATCCCGGCGATAACATTTACTAAAGAGGACGCATCCTGCATCATCTCGGGACACGACGATCCCATGGTCATCACTATTATACTGGCAAATGCCAATCTACACCGCACACTAGTAGACCAAGGGAGTTCTGCCGACATCTTATTCAAAACAGCCTTCGACAAGCTCGGCTTAGAGCATACCCGAACAATTTGTTTGGACTAGGAGACACTCCGATACAACCGCTGGGATAAGTATCGCTACACACTACTTTTGGAAAAGGGAGACAATCTAGGACCCTCAAAATAGACTACATTGTGGTCGACATAAGTTCGGCCTACAATGCTTTCATAGGTCGGACAACACTCAAATCTATGCATGAAATTCCCAACTACAGAGGGGATAGCCACGATAAAAGCAGATCAAAAGATGGCACGTCGCTGTTATAACGAGAGCTTAAACCTCAAAGGCAGAGGAGAAGAGTTTCATACCATTGAGCTTGGTGGAGCTCAGCGTCGATAAGAACTCCGTCCGCACCCAGAGGGTGAGGTAGAGAAGGTTCAGATTGGAGACACCTCGGACAAAACGACTAATATCGGCACGGTCCTAAGAGGAGACTCAAAAGAATTACTGATACAACTCTTACGAAATAATGTCGACCTCTTCGAATGGAAAGCCGCAGACATGCCAGGCATAGACCCTAAGCTAATGTGCCACAAGCCAATGGGCAGGCCGAAGCTGCTAACAAAGTCATATTAGCTGGATTAAAACGGAGATTACAAGATGCAAAGGGAGCCTGGCCAGATGAGCTCCCACAGGTCTTGTGGGCATATCGAACAATGCCACATTCCACCACGAAGGAATCCCCCTTCCGATTAGCATACGGAACAGAGGCGATGATTCCAATAGAGATTGAGGAAGGGTCGCCCAGAGTAGTTCACTACAATGAGGAAGCAAACTTCCAACTTCAGAGAGAAGAGCTCGACTTGTTACCCGAAATCCAAGAAAGAGCTCGGATCAGGGAAGAAGCTCTAAAACGCCGAATGGCTTCCAGATATAATCAAAGGGTAGTACCGATAAATTTCACGGAAAATAATCTCATCCTAATATGAAATGATATCGGAACAACTCGACCAGGAGAGGGAAAGCTGGCAGCAAACTGGAAAGGACCCTACCGAATTGTAGAAGTACTTGGAAAAGGCTACTACAGACTGTCTGAACTCGATGGACGAGAGCTTCCCAGGTCATGGCACGCTTGCAACCTCAGAAGGTACTACAGTTAGAAAGGATAAAAGATCTCATCATTGGATGCACTCTTTTTCCTGAAAAGGTTTTTTAATGAGGCACCAAGTTGAGACTCAGACAATCCCATATGTATATATTTGCACTTTTACTTTAAATAAAATATATTTTAGATATTCTACAAAGATTTCAAGACGCATTAATCTGAAGCATTCATTGTCCGATTATAAAGCAACAGATCGACAGAAAGTGAAAAATAATTTCACTGCACGATCATGATAAAGACAACCGTCCGATAAAGGTGAAAACGCGATTCACCCAAAGGACGATCTAGAGATGACAATCACTTTCTACAAATTGGCAAAGATGAACACAGAATAATGTAAGAAGTTATCGAAAGTGATCCAAAAAAGAACCTGACGAGGTCTTACGGATTGCTAAAATAATAACTTAAAGACTAGGCGACGTTGAGAAGTCGGACCAAGTCAACCCAAGTTATAAGTAAACCCTGGAAAGAGGTCTGGCCAGCCCTATTAAAGAGGATTACTTTAACTTAGAAGGGCTCGACATGACAAAGTCAGCCCAAAATGAGAAGTTATCAAAGTAGTCCCTGAAAGAGATCTGACAAAGATCCAAGAAAGAGGACTACAAATAACTTAAAGGAGACCGATATAACCAAATCGGACTCCTACAACTAAAAATTTATAAAAGTAATCCCTGAAAGAGATCGGACAAAGATCCAAGAAAGAGGATTACCAAAATAATTTAAAGGAGACTGATATAACCAAGTCGGACTCCTACTACTGAGAAGTTATCAAAGTAGTCCCTGAAAGAGATCTGACAAAGATCCAAGAAAGAGGACTACAAATAACTTAAAGGAGACCGATATAACCAAATCGAACTCCTACAACTAAAAAGTTATAAAAGTAATCCCTGAAAGAGATCAGACAAAGATCCAAGAAAGAGGATTACCAAAATAGTTTAAAGGAGACCGATATAACCAAGTCGGATTCCTACTACTTAAAAGTTATCAAAGAAGTCCCTGAAAGAGATCTGACAAAGATCAAAGAAAGAGGACTACAAATAACTTAAAGGAGACTGATATAACCAAATCTGACTCCTACAACTAAAAAGTTATAAAAGTACTCCCTGAAAGAGATCGGACAAAGATCCAAGAAAGAGGATTACCAAAATAATTTAAAGGAGACCGATATAACCAAGTCGGACTCCTACTACTTAAAAGTTATCAAAGAAGTCCCTAAAAGAGACATGACAAAGATCCAAGAAAGAGGACTCCTACTACTAAAAAAGTTACGAAAGTAATCCCGGGAAGATATCCGACAAAGATCCAGGAAAGAGATTACAAAAATAACTTACTAAAGGACTGCGAAAACAACTCGGAGGACTAATGATGGGATATTTTCGCGGAGAAACGAATTTCTCCCAAAACACCCAAATCTAACCGGCAAGTGTACCGGGTTGTATCAAGTAATAAAAACTCACGGGAGTGAGGTCGATCCCACAGGGATTGAAGGATTGAGCAATTTTAGCTTAGTGGTTAATTTAGTCAAGCGAATCAAGATTTGGTTGAGTGTTTTGTGATTTGCAGAAATTAAATTGTTCTTCACATATTGGGAGTCGTAGGTCTTTAGGATTTTCATCCAAATGGTACCATGGAGATCTCTTTATATGTGATCACCTTGAAGCAGCTTATAGTTTCTGTGCTTTGGCCTCGACTCTAAGTATCATGTCTCAAAGCGGCTCTTTAGATAAGCTTTCAATCAATACTCCTAAACCAGTTGGTTTTAAGGTATTAGGTGTTAAAGCACCCCTAAGGATTTACTTGCTCAAGCCTCTTTCCTTGACACAGCTCAACCTCAAGCATTTACTAGGCTAACAACTCTTTGAGTTTTGTTTCTTCTTTCTTTTTCTGCCTAGTAATTGATGCTCAGAGCCTTGGGCCATGTTCTTTTTGCTTTTGTATTTTCTTTATTTTCTTTTTGTTTTGCATGCTGCTTCTCGGATCAATTGATTTTTGAGAATCTCCACAATATTTCTTTGAACTTCATGTCCTGCCTATGAGCTCCCATGCAAGTTTTCACAAGCATGCAACCTCAATACATAATCATACAACTAGAACCACCACTTCTCCCAATCTTTTGCTTGCCTCAAAACTGATTGATTCCTCAATCCTTCTTTTCAAAGAACTTTCATGTGATGCATTTCTTGAAAATTGATTGCAAACAAGTTTTGAAGATAAGAATGTTGTGAATGATCAAGCATCTTGCTTATTGAATTATAAAGAAAGACTATGCTATGCAGGCAGGCAGGGGTAAAAAAAAAACTATACTATGCAGACAAGCAGAGCAGATAAGGATACAATCCAACTTTCAATTACAGCAATATTTGATGTAAAACAATCACTTAACAATACAACCTGTTGAAGTTTACTTGCTTTCCTTCTTCTCATCATCATCATTGCTGGCCTTCATGTTCATCTTTCACCTCTTTGATTGATGATGCTAAACATCTCCAAAAGCTTGAATGATACTCTGCAGTGATATTGAAAGTTGCTTGTTCCCCAAGCACTTGGAAACAATGGTTAATTTTCATGATTTATTTGCGGGCTTTTTGAACTTACTTTGGTGTGGGAACACCAAACTTAGTACCTTGCCAATGGTTAACCATGTGTGATAATTTCTTTTTCTTTTTCAAAAGCAATAAAACTGAAAACTAGGAAGCAGCAGAATAGTTAACTAGTTCATCCAACATGCTTGGAGCCAGCATTATGCAGAAAGTGAGAATGTGTTTTATAATGGGATTTTGGTGAAACACCAAACTTAGAATCATGCATTCTCCTTTAGATTGTTTTGGTGTGCAACACCAAACTTAGCTTCTTGCATTATAAATAGAACTAATTAACCTTTTTATTAAAATAGATATGAAAAGATAGTTACCTCCGGTTGGGTTGCCTCCCAACAAGTGCTCTTTTATTGTCACTAGCTTGACATCCTTCACTCTGTGCTCATGGAAGTTGAGGCTTCTGTTGCCTTAGATTTCCTTCTCTCGCTATGGGCTTCCTTCCCTCTGTTTCTCTTTCCATAGCCCTCTTACTTTCCTCCATGACTCCCTTCTCTTTCAACACAGCATCCTTTTCATGGCTCTTTGGGTTCAGAGTCCCCTCCTTCTCACTCAATTCAGCAAGGTATTGAACAAATTGTTCCATCTGCCTTTCAAGTCTTCTGAGTGAAGCCTCCTGGTTCTTGCTTATCATCTCTTGATGTTTCTTTATTTCTTCCCGCTCTATTACCATCATTTCTTGAATTTTTATGGACCTCTCCATCAGCATTTCTAGAATATAGATTCTTTGAAAGGTTGGAAGTGGTTGTGGCTGTGTCAATTGTGGTGGTTGATGAGGGTCATTTTGAGCGAATGGTGAGGTAGGACGGGGTTGGAAATGTGTGTGATTGTTGTTGTGGGGATGTGTTTTAAGTTGGTTTTTGAAGCTGGAATTGTTGCAGTTGAAGTCCCTTGGTTTTTGGTTTTGGTTCTCAACCCCCCTCCCATTAGAATGAGTTCTCCAAGGTGGATTGTACACATCATTCTGAGGCCTGTGTTGGAGCATGCTAGAGTGATTGCTTGGAGATTGTAGTTACTCATAATTCTGTTGCTCATGGTTAATGACCCCAAAACTGTGTTTAGCTTGATTACTCCCATATGAGCTTTGAGTCAGGTTGTATGTATGTATTACAGCATGTCTCAACTCAGTGATTTTCCTAGCCATCATGTCCAGTTGTTGTAGAGTCTGCTGATGTATCTGCTTGTTTTGGCTTATTACTGCACGAGCACCTTCAATTTCTTTCTCTTGTGTGAATGGATGCACTTCTGCCTCTAGCTTAACAACTCTCTGTGATGGGTTCAACTTGACTAGGAGTTCACTCATCAGTTCTTCCCATCCGATAATGCTTCCTTGTGGAAAAGCTTCAAACCATTGGGCAACATCATTCATGGCTATGGATAGTTGCTTCGAACTATGGGTTACATTATCATCCAAGGTGGGGATATTACTCTCATGATTGCTAGAATTTGTTGAGTTCCCCTCCATGATCTGCACAGTCACAAAAATTCAAGTGATGATTGAATATTTTCAAGCTCAGAATGTGATTCAGAAGGTTAGCTGGCACAAAGCATCAAACAGTTGATGGACTTGGGAGATTAGTGGCAAAAATTGCTTCTCTTGTGTAAGCAAGAGCATTGCATAGAGCCAAAAATTTCCCGAAAAACTTCACTTTGTTGCTAAAGCGAAGTTTCAGTCATCTCAGGCAAAAATTCAAACAGTTAGTGGGTCAGTCGAAAATTAAAGAAAAAGTGCTTGATCTAGATCACCACCTCACTTAATCATTGTCAATCTAATCAATCCCCGGCAACGGCGCCAAAAACTTGATGGGATATTTTCGCGGAGAAACAAATTTCTCCCAAAACACCCAAATCTAACCGGCAAGTGTACCGGGTTGTATCAAGTAATAAAAACTCACGGGAGTGAGGTCGATCCCACAGGGATTGAAGGATTGAGCAATTTTAGCTTAGTGGTTAATTTAGTCAAGCGAATCAAGATTTGGTTGAGTGTTTTGTGATTTGCAGAAATTAAATTGCATGGAAGTAAAGAGAACAGGGAATTAAAGTGCTGAATCTTAAAGAACAAGAAATTAAATAGCAGAAACTTAGAATGCAAGAAATGTAAATTGCGGAATCTTAAAGTGCAAGAAATGTAAACGGCTGGAATTGTAAAGGGAATTGGGGATTGGATTTGCAGAATTTAAACAAGGAAAAGTAAATTGCATCAAGCAGAGAAGTAGAAGATGAGTGGGATCAAATTGGATCTTAGAGCAGAAAAGTAAATGAACATGGAAAACAGTAACAGAGAATGTAAAATTGGGAAATTAGATCTCAAGACCCAGAGACTAGAAAACCAAGTCTAGATCTCAATGCCTTCCTAGATCCAACAAGAAATTGTAATTGAAATTCAAAGAAAGTGGATGAAGAGCAATTAACAGAAATTGAAATTCAATCAAGCAGTAAATAAAGCAGTGAGATCCAAGGTTAAGATTGAAACAGAATTTCTTCAATTCTCCAACCCAAAAATCCAAGACAATTTTAATTGAAATTGAAAGCAATAAAACTGAGAGGAAGAGAAGTGAATTCTCCTTCCCCAAGACAAAGAAATTAAAGATCACTCAATATCAAAAGCTCTCCGAAAACTATTATGAAAATTCCAAAAGAAAGCTCCCCGAAGAACTTGAATTCTATCCTATTTATACACTTTCTTCTAATGATCTTCAAGCCTTGAGTTGGGCCTTTGCTCTTGGTGGAATTGGGTTGAAAGAGGCCTTGGTTGATTGCTCTTGGAGTTTGAAGAGGAACCAAAACGAACCAATTGAACCGGGTTTGAGTTTTGTAAAAGTTGGACCAAAAGTTTGAGCAAAAGTTAGGGGGCTAACTTTTGCCCAAACTTTTCATATCAGCACCCATATCCATCTGATACCAACGTTGGTGCCAAAGTTAGGGGTCTAACTTTGGCCCTAACGTTGGCCTTACCTTGTGCACTTGTGGCGCCAATGTTAGCCACCAAGTTAGGGGCTAACGTTGGCGCAAACTTTTGCTCCTCCCCTTGTGATTTTCATGTGCCAACGTTAGCCACCAAGTTAGGGGCTAACGTTGGCGCCAAACTTTTGGTGCCCTGGGAGGTTTTCTTCATGCCAACGTTAGCCTCAAAGTTAGGGGCTAAC
>NC_029794.2:64563592-64581963 GCF_000816755.2 Arachis ipaensis
TGTGCACTTGTGGCGCCAATGTTAGCCACCAAGTTAGGGGCTAACGTTGGTGCAAACTTTTGCTCATCCCCTTGTGATTTTCATGTGCCAACGTTAGCCACCAAGTTAGGGGGCTAACGTTGGCGCAAACTTTTGGTGCCCTGGGAGGTTTTCTTCATGCCAACGTTAGCCTCAAAGTTAGGGGCTAACGTTGGCGCAAACTTTTGGTGCCCAGGGGTGATTTTCATGTGCCAACGTTAGCCTCAAAGTTAGGGGCTAACGTTGGCGCAAACTTTTGGTACCCAGGGAGTGATTTTCAAGTTCCAACGTTAGCCCAAAAGTTAGGGGCTAACGTTGGGCCTAACTTTTCACCCAAAAGTTTGTGCAAAAGTTTGAGGCTAACTTTAGGTCCAGCTTTTTGCTTCCTGGTTCAATTTCACCTATTCCATTGTCTTCTCTTTACTCCTAGCTATTCCTTCTTGCTTCAACCTTTCTCCAAGCTTTCTTCACCTATCATTAATCAACCAAACACTTCAAAGCTATGCTTAAAATCATGAGATATTCATTCTTTCATAATATGTAACAATTATAGTATAAAACCTCATGAAATAGCATGAATTCATACATGGTTGATTAAATCAAAGGAAACATGAAAATCTACCTAATTGGCTTGCTTGTAGCTCAAGAAAGTGCATAATTCTAATGAAAACAAAAGAAAAAGACTAGTTAAAATAGGCTAAGATGACTTGTCATCAACTAACTTAAAGAAATCGGTCACAAATCGTCAGAAATACAAGTCGGAGCGAGAACGAACCAAAAATCAAGTTAGACCTACCTAGTCACAACCACAAAGGATTCAAGATACAAAGTACAAAGCAATCCAAAAGAGATACCAAGTCAAGCACAAAAAGCGCGATATCATCCACAAGGTTATAAAAGCCTCCGAGGCCACCAAAACCTATCTCAAAAAAGCTAAAGCATGCTACCATTTGTTTTTCATAAAAAAACAAAAGTTGCTAGGCAAGCAACGGGAAAGTGTCAGCAATTAACAAAACATAAAGAGTTTCAAAAAGTCCACAAGCCGGGCCAACTACATATCCAGAATAAAGTTAAAACTAAGGGTCAGAAGATTTTTTAGCAGCATCAGGCCGAGGAGACGGAGGCCGAGTCTGGAGAGGAACGGCATCTACAGTACCGTCAGCCCGGTTCAAGATTTGGCAGTCAGGGTCAGAAGCGGGAGGACCAACCTCGGCAGGGACAGCAGAAGTCGACACCTTGGTAGAGGCTACAGGGGGAGGATCGACATCATCCTCATCCTCGTCATCAGGGACAACCTTGCCATCCCTGACAACGTTCTCCAAGCTAAAGAGGGTCAGGTCGGCCTCGGGAGCAATAACCCGAACTTGTTCCCTCAGGTTCTCATAGGCAGCAGTTACACTGCCAACAAGATGACCTTGGAGTTCAGAATAATTAGCTCGGGCATTCTCCAACTCTTCTCTCAAACGTAACACCTCCCGGTAAGACGTCAAATAACTGTCCTTATGCCGCATAGCCGTGTCCTCAGCCAGTCTCAGAGAACCAGCCAGAGAAGTAGAACTAGCCTTTTCATTCTCCAAGTCTTTCTCCAACTTGGCCACCCTTACTTCAAGCTCCTCCTTCAAGTCCTTCATCCAATCAAACTCCTATTTGGCCTCCTCCATAAAAGCTTTAGTAGCATGGAGAGGAAGACTTTGAGCAGCTCGATATAGGGCCGTCCCCCATGTGTGTCAACTTGACACCATTCCGGGTGATATAATCAAAATGATGAAGAAGCGACACGTCGTCCATAGGAAGAACACCATAAGGTCCGATTTGTTGATCTACAAACTCAACCGCATCAAAGTCAGGAGCATCAAGGTTGAAAGGCTCAATTGTTCTTTGCTTTTTACTAAGAGGGGCACCGAAAGCTGCAACAGAAGATTGTGGAGGATCGACCAGACGGACCCAGGGAGTAGGAATTGCTTTCCTCGGCCCGGGAGAACTCGATATAGGAGGTTTAACTGGAGGCTGAGAAGATCCCTCTCCGGTCGCCTTGACCGAGATGTTTAAAGTAGCGGTCGCCTTCTTCGCCTTCTTATAGGCTCTCATAGAATCATTATTCTTCGACATCTCTGAAAAACACAAAAATCAAAGACAAGTTACAACACAGGAGAAACAAAACTCGGGAGCAAGTATAAAAATAAATCAGACAGTACCCAAAGCAGCCCAAACCAAAGATGGATCACTCAAAAATCTCTTCGTATCCAGATGGGGTGGCTTCCCCCACAAATCTTCAAGAACAACTACAAAGGCCCGCTCAACCTCACTAAGCATTTCCCATGTGTAACGTGGCACTCTTACATTCTTTTGCCACTCCAGAGGAAAAGCAGGCTCATCATTTTCATCAAGAAAAAAGGGGCGAAACCCCTCAACGGCACGGACTCAGAAGAAATAGTTCTTAAAATCTTTAAATGACTCATCATACATGGCAAAAACTTTATGCCCCTGGGCCGACCTGAAAGAAACCCAGGAAGCTTTCTTTCTGGAGGAACCTCCAGGTTTGGCCGAGACAAAAAGATAAAGAAAAAGAGTTTCAGAAGGTGTTATGTCCAACTCCTGACACAGAAGTTGAAATATTTTGATAAAACCCCAGGAGTTCAGATGAAGCTGGGACAGAGCAATATTGCAGGACCACAACAAGTCAGTTTCAAAAGCAGTAAAAGGGAAAGTAATATTTAATTGGCTAAAGAAGTATTCATAAGCATAGAAAGAGGGACGCTCCCCCTCAACGGATGTCGGAAAACAAACTCTCTCATCGGAATCAGGAGCAACAAGCTCATAATCACTCTCGTGGGCACTGTTATCACAAATCCTATGGTGCTTCCTCAGCTCTGTGCAAAATTCAGCATCCACAATAGAAACACACAACAAAATATGGGAGTCTAGCCAATCGGACATCCCCTCGGGAACTCTGGAAGACATCTCTACAATGTTATTGCGAGAAGACATGAGGCCAACTAATCCTACAAGTAAGAAAAGAAGATGGGATTACTTAAAATATCTCGGACAAGGGAGAAAACAACTCAATACGATGCAGGTGAACACACAGAGAAGGAAAACCCCAAGACTCAAACCAAAATCTTGGGGCATCCTTTGGAGGCAGTAACAAAGCAAGGTTTCCAGAAAAATGTACAGCTCTCACCCCAGCATCTTTCAAACAAGAAAAAGACTTCAAACAAGCAAGCATTTCCAGAAGCATAAGTCATCACAGTCAACCAAGCAAAAAGCATTCCTAAAACATCAAAACACGCCAAATGGAAATCATCAAAGGTACGAACTTTTGAGAAATCAGACAAAAAGCAATCAAGCAAAGCAAGGAACGGATGCAGAGTTTCTATCAGATAGTAAAAAATCAGAAGCAACAAATAAAAACCGTATAAAGCCTTGACGGAAATGCCAGAGGAGCACGCAAACGAAAGCCAAGAAAAACGCATTTACAGCGACAAACAAATGCAAAATCACGAAAAGGTTCAAACTTTCAAAACATGCAAAAGCAAAAGCTTCACCAAAAAACCAAAGATGAAGCCGTGAAAGAAGCAAGAAAGTTAGTACCAACCTGAAAAGGCAGCAGACTTCAGGGAAGGTGAAGAGGGACGGCGAAATCTGGAATCACTACCTCGAAGCAAAAGAAAAGACACGAGCAAAAGAAAACGTCGCTGGGCTGAAACGCGAAACTACGAACTCCAGGCAGAGGCTTCAGAAAAATCAAACAAACGCCGCAAAGAAAATTGAAAGCGAGAGAATGAAGGGAAAAATGCGAAGAAGTTACGAAAAGGGCGAAAGAAGAGAAACCGTTTCTGGGTTTTCAAAATCAAAATAAAGAGCTAAAAGGAAATGGGGCAATTAATGCTAAAATTAAAGGGCATTAAACCCTCACACGTTCCCAAAGCGCCGATATAAAAGTGCGCGCTTTTAGAGGAAAACGTTCTACATTCAAAAGCTTCTACAAAGGAATCGACAAAATGCTTGAGATCGGCTTCACTAAAGAAAGACCGAAGTCAAGAACTCGACCTCAAAAAGAAGACCGAGCTCAAGCAGGGGCACTGTTCATACCCTGGGTCGAGCTGTCCGAACCAGGATGTTCGGTAATAAAGCGACCGACCTCCATAGGTCAAGCGGACCGACTTCTTTACGAAGAACTTGGCCAAATCGACAGGAAAGCCGCAGAAAGGGCCTAATTCAAGGAATACGACCCAAATCCAAAGGTCGTTCAGGCCTACAGAGAAGGGCGGTTCCGTTGAAGATGCGCTGACCTCAACCCAAAAGATAAAGATAAGATAAGATAACTAACTTATCTTATCCAAAGGTCACATCTCACCATTATAAATACACTGGAGCACCCAGGTATAACTCATACTCTGATTCTACAAAAAACCTGCTTAATACCCGTGCTAACTTAAGCATCGGAGTCTCTTGTAGGTACCCCCCACCCTCCGGTGGCCAAGGATCAGCAGTGCAGCAAGTCCAACAAGTCGGACACAACAGCTCCGGCCGCCACCAGCCAGCCGGACACGTCATCCCCGACCAGTACCAAGGATCTCATCCGAGATCGACCTCCAGTTTCAAGTAACCCTCGGAACATCCCCATTGATGAATCCATATTTGATGTGATTTTTAGTTAGGATTGAATGGATTTTCATCACATAAACTTACACTTATTCCCTTGAATAGCATGCTTTTGAACTTTCCTCCCAAATTGTGCTTGATTATAAAAATATGCTCTTTTGTGCCCAATTTAAGATATTTTATTCTATTTGACTCCCATTCGATGTCTTGATGTTGTTTGTGAGTGATTTCAGGTGTATAAGATAGGAATAGGTTGGAGAAAATGGAAGAAGAGCACGCAAAGTGGAGGAAACAAGAAGAATCAAAGAAGGTGAGTTCAGAGACGTATGCATGCACACAGCTACTTGTGCGTACGCACAGCTGCCCAATCAGAGCGCGTGGATTGTTTCGAGCACGTCGCCTGTCTAGGCAAGCATCGCCTAGTGTGCGTGCGCACAGCTACTTGTGCATACGCATAAGAAAGGATATTTCGCGAATTGTGCGGACGCATACGTCTGTGCGTCCGCACATTACTTCATTAAAAGAGCATGTGCCTTGCAATTTGGGGGCTTTGGAGGCCCATTTCTAAAGTTCTCTAGCTCATATTGGAGGGAGAAATTAGGACATAACATAGCATATCATTAGTATAGCTTAGGAGTAGTAGTAGAAAGTTTTTAGTTTAGGTTTTTCTCTAAGTTTTTCATCTTCTCTATTAGGGTTTTACATTTAAGTGCCATTTCCATTTTTGATCTTGGATTTGGCTAGCTTTCATTGTAAGTATTCTCTTGTTATTACTCTTTATAGTTACATTGTCATTACTCTTTCTTCTAATTCAAGTTATAGTTCAATTTTACTTATCTCTTGCAATTTCAATTTTTTATTGATGAATTTGATGTTTGATGTTTGTTACATGCTTTCTTATGTTATTCTTGTTGATTGAGATTAATTGTTGCTTTTAGTTTCAAGGCTTTTCTCATTTTTCCAATGTTTAAGCTTTTTGCCCACCAAGTGTTTGACAAAATGTCAAACATGGTTTTAGGCTATATTTTTGGTTCTTGGCTTGGGTAAAGTGAGCAATTAAGTTCCTAGAGTTGGAATGTCCGACATTTAGTTTCAATTCTCGGATTGTTAATTGTTCTTGTTCCCACCAACGCTAGTTTGCTGCTAAGGCAATTAGCAAGCAAATTAGGATTTGTGGGTTAAGGACACTTATGCTCATTTAACTTACTTTTCGATGTGAGGGTTGATCAAGTGAGACTAATCCATCATAATTGTCATAGTTGTGGTTCCAACAAGGAAAGGACCCTTAGCTCACTCCAAGTCAAGACTCTTTTTATGCCTCAATTCTTTCATACCTTTATATGTTGATCTCTTTATTACTTTACTTGTTTATATTACATAGTCGGTTCTTTAATTTCTTAATTAGTTCAACCATTACAATTTTGCATGTTCTTTTATTGCTTTATATGTTCATTTTTTCATTCACAACCCCTTGATCACTACAATCGGAATTGCACACTCATTGTTCTAAAGTGCTCCTAGGGAGACGACTCGGGAGTTAAATACTCTCGGTTTTGAATTAGTTTTGCTTGTGACACATCTTGTGAATTTCCAATTTGATTGATGTCCAATTTGTTGGGTTAATCCCATTTTCGATAACCAAGTTCCTAACCTTATGCAATTTGGGTACACATCTCCCACATCACCCATTCCAATTTATAATTAAGTCATTTATGTTTCTGCACTTTACATTTTTGCCATTTCCTTTTCTGCACTTTACTGGTTCTCTTTACTCTTTACAATTCCGCAATCACAATCTATATTGCTCAGCTTGACTAATTCACCCATTGATTAAAATTGCTCAAATCTACCAATCTTTGTGGATACGATCCCACTCCACTGTGGGTTATTACTTGACGACAATTTTGGTGCGCTTGCCAAAAGAACGAATTCATGATTTTTTACATGGGGAGTGAACTCGACTCATCAGAGCCTCTCTCTAGAAGATTACATCCAAAACCTAAAATTATGTGAATGAATTTTGTCTGTATGTTTCCCCCACTCTGCAGCCTCTATTCTGTGTTTTCGGGCTTGGAACTGGGCCAAAAGGTGCCCAAAAATTGCCCCAGCATTTTCTGATACATGCAGCCAGTGGCTCTGTCACGCGTATACGTCGCCCACGCGTATGCGTCGCTAAACTTTCGCAAGGTCATACGTACGCGTCATCCATGCGTACGTGTCGCATAACTGCATGGCAACTATGGCAAATTGCATATCATTTCGAAGCCCTGAATGTTAGCTTTCTAACGTAACTGGAACTGCCTCATTCGGACCTCTATAGCTCAAGTTATGATCGATTTAGTACGAAGAGGTCAGGCTTGACAACTTAGCAATTCCTTCAATTTTTTGTATTCTTTCCACTTTTGCATGCTTCTTTTCTATTCTCTAAGCCATTCCTGCCCTATAAACCCTGAAAACACTTAACAAACATATCATGGCATCGAATGATAATAAGAGAGGATTAAAATTAGCAAATTTAAGGCCAAAGAAGCATGTTTTCAATCATAGGACAAAATTAGGAAGAAAAATGTAAAATATGCGAATTATATGAATAAGTGTGAGTTTAGTGGATATAATCCACTAAATTAAGCACAAGATAAACCCTAAAAAAGGGGTTTATCATGCAATAAGAATAGTTCTAGCATATATTTAAGTAGTAATCTTTCTACCTTTATATATTGTGTCCTTGTGAAGTGTTACTTTTTTTTCCAAGTCTTCTAACATTAAATCAATGCAATGTGCTACACAAGGTGTCCAAAACAACTTTTTTCTCTTTTTTATTAGCATTTCTCCTGTAGCTTTGTAGTTAGCCACATTATCGGTGACAACTTGGATGACATTTTCTTCACCAACCTCTTCAACCACATCATCTATCATTTTTAAAGATTTTATCAGCTGTCTTAGTAATATGAGAGGCATCAATAGATTTCAAAAAAATAGTCCCTTTAGTACTATTAACCAAAAAATTTAAGATGGTCTATCTTTTCTTATCTGTCCAACCATCAGTGATGCTTGTACCTGTTCTTCCACAGCTTGGGATCGCTCTGGCCCAAGTTTTCTTCGTCTTTGCAGTACCAGCCGAGATCCTGGATAGACCGCCAACTTGTGGCACAATAGCTTGGGGTCTATGCCTGGCATGTCTGCGGCTTTCCATGCGAAGAGATCGACATTATCTCGTAAGAATTGTACCAGTAATTCTTTTGAGTCTCCTCTCAGGATCGTGCCGGTATTAGTCGTTTTGTCCGAGGTGTCTCCGATCTGAACCTTCTCTATCTCACCTTCTGGCTGCGGACAAAGCTCTTCTCGTCTCTGAACTCCGCCAAGCTCAATTGTGTGGAATTCTTCTCCTCTACCTCTGAGGTTTAGACTTTCGTTATGACAGCGGCGTGCCATCTTTTGATCTGCTTTTATTGTGGCTATCCCCTCTGTAGTTGGGAATTTCATGCATAGATGTGGAGCCGAGACTATTGCCCCGAGTTGATTTAGTGTGGTCCGACCTATTAGAGCATTGTAGGCTGAACTCACGTCGACCACAATGTAGTCTATTTTGAGTGTTCTGGATTGGCTCCCTTTTCCGAAGGTTGTATGTAGCGATACGTATCCTAAAGGTTGTACCGGGGTATCTCCCAGTCCAAACAGACTGTTCGGGTATCCCTTAAGCTCCTTGTCTTCTAGGCCGAGCTTGTCGAAGGCAGTTTTGAATAAGATGTCTGCGGAGCTCCCTTGGTCTATTAATGTGCGGTGCAGATTGGCGTTTGCCAGTATGATGGTGATGACCATGGGGTTGTCGTGTCCCGAGATGGTACCGGATGCGTCCTCTTTAGTGAATGTGATTGCAGGGATGTCGGGTGTTTCTTCCTTTCCCTCGACATGATATACTTCTTTGAGATATCTTTTGCGGGATGACTTGGAGATTCCTCCCCCTGCGAGTCCGCCGTGTATCATGTGGACGTGTCTTTCCAGTGTACGAGGTGATCGCGCGGTTCGTCCGATATCTTCGTCCCTTCGTCTCTTTCTTTGTGGTGGTCATCTCGGGTGGCTAGAAACCGATCTAGTTTTCCTTCCCTCACCAATTTTTCGATGATGTTTTTTAGATCGAAACACTCGTTAGTGGAGTGCCCTCGCACTCGATGATATTCGCAATATTCATTCCGGTTTCCTCCTCCTCTTTTGCCTTTGAGTGGTCGAGTTGGGGGTATTTTCTCCGTATGGCAGACTTCTTTATATACGTCGACTAGGGATGCCCTGAGAGGGGTGTAATTGTGGTATTTTTTTATTTTCTCTCCTTCTCGATCTTCTTTCCTTTTGGATTCCTTGTCTTTATCTCGGTAGGGGACCCCGGATTTTGAGGTTTCTCCTAACCGAGCGTTTTCTTCCTTGTTGATGTATTTTTCTGCTCGCTCCTGTACTTCGTCTAAGGAGGTAGGGTACTTCTTTGATATGGATTGGCTAAAAGGTCCTTCTCGTAGGCCATTGATGAGTCCCATGATGGCGGCCTCTGTTGGCAAGCTTTGTATGTCCATGCATGTTTTGTTGAATCTTTCCATGTAGTTGTGGAGGCTCTCCCGATCTCCTTGCTTGATCCCTAGTAGACTGGGGACGTGTTTGGTCTTATCTTTTTCGATGGAGAATCTGGCTAGGAATTTTTTGGCCAGGTCGTCAAAGTTTGAGATGGACTTTGGAGGTAGGTTGTCGAACCATCTGATTGCTGTCTTCGTGAGAGTTGTTGGAAAAGCTTTGCAACGAACGACGTCTGAGGCGTCGGTGAGGCACATTCTGCTTCTGAAATTGCTGAGATGATGGTTGGGATCTGTTGTACCATCATACAAAATCATATCCGGGAGTTTGAAATCTTTGGGGATTTTGGTTTTCATGATTTCCCTAGTGAATGGATCTTGCTCTTTGTGTGAAATTTCCTCGGGAGTGGTCCGAGGGGTTTTTGATTTGAGATTGGCTTCTAATTGTAGGAGTTTATCTTCCAATTCTCGTCGCCGCCGTACCTCTCTTTGTAGATCCTTTCCGACCTCTCGTTGTTCTTGGTTTCTTTTTCAAGTTGCTTTAAGCGGTCTTGAAGTGCTTCTATTACCCCTGGATTTGATGAGTTTTTGTCCCTGTTGGATTCCGGAGTATCCTTTAGCGTAGTGTCCGCATTTTTGTGTGGTGTTCTGTTTTCCAGATCTGAATCGTGGTCGTTGTCATGGCCGTCCGCCATGGTGTTGGGATGACTTCCAGGGTCCCCGACAATGGCGCCAATGTTCCGGGGGTTACCTAAAACTGGAGGTCGATCTCGGATGAGATCTTCTGTACTGGTCGGAGATGACGTGTCCGGCTGGCTGGTGGCAGCCGGAGCTGTTGTGTCCGACTTGTTGGACTTGCTGCACTGCTGATCCTTGGTCACCGGAGGGTGGCGGGTACCTGCAAGAGACTCTGATGCTTAAGTTAGCAGGGGTATTAAGCAGGTTTTTTAGTAGAATTAGAGTATGAGTTATACCTGGGTGCTCCAGTGTATTTATAGTAGTGTATAGTGACTGATGCGGGCAGAAATTGGTGAATTAAAAATTATTAGAATATACGCGTTGCAAGTATAGTTCTTAACTCGCCAGAAATCCACCGCTCAATTTAGAAAGGTGTCACAGAAAATTGAAATTTAAAATACTGGGAGTATGAATCCCAGGTCGTCTCCCGACGAGTTGCAGGAAGTGGTGCTAATTTATTAATCAGATGTTTTCGAAAAGGTTTGAGTTGAGTAAACAGGAAATTAAATTGATGAAATTGAATAATGTAAATAAAAGCCTTGACTGGGAGTTTATTACATGGAAGCCCTATTCTTGATGGAACACTCTTAAGATTAATTGACAATTGAGAGTTATTTCGTTTAGTTATCCTTTACTAAGTAAGGGAAGGTAAAACAAGTCGGAATACTGTTCTATCCACAAGTCCCAATCCACTCTTGAGAGGATTGGTGTCAGGAACTAGAGAGCAAACCAACAATAACCCAATTACAATCTTTCTCTTGAACCTTCCAACTCAAGGATTCCTTTCAATCAACTCCCCATCAAGTAGGGAACTACTCACTCATTGTAAAGGTAAAATTCATAGCATATGAAAAGGAATTAAAGAAAGACATTGTAAATAAAAATTAAAACAGTCAATTATAAATAAAAATGATCCTTGTATTAAGTAATCCTAAGAATATTCTAATGGTGAAATTAAACAAAGCAAAGAACATGGAAGAGTAAGCCAAGTGAAGAAAACGAACTAGAATGACGAAGTCTTGATGAGGTAATAACTCTTCTCAATATCCCAATGCAAAAAGCTAGAGAAAATAAAATCCTAAGAACTATCAATGTCTAGAGAGAAAAACCTAAGGGAGGAGTAAAACTAGATATGAAAACTAAAACTTGTGTGGAATGAATGTTGTCTTTGGTTTCTGCATGTTCTCTGGCTCTAGTCTGCTGTTCTGGGCCGAAAACTGGGTCAAAATAGGGTCCAAAATCGCCCCCAGCGAATCCTGCAGATTATGCAGATCGCGCATGTCACGCGATCGCGTCATCCATGTGGACGCGTCATTCGCGCTTTTCCTCGCCAGGCGTTCGCGTCATCCACGCCTCCGCGTCGCTCATGCTTTTCCAGTCCGCACGGTCGCGTGAGCCATGCGGCCGCGTCACTGCGATTTCTCCTCTTTCGTGCGATCGCATGAGCCATGTGGCCGCGTCACTTCTCGTTGGTTATCTCCTCAATTTCTTGTGTTCCTTCCATTTTTGCTAGCTTCCTTTCCAATCTCCAACTCATTCATGCCCTATAAAGCCTGAAACGCTTAACACACAGATCACAACATCGAATGGAATAAAGGAGAATTAAAATGCATAATTAAAAGTCTCTAGGAAGCAATTTTCAATCATGTAATAATTTCAGGAAGGAAATATAAATGCATGCTAAATTAATGAATAAGTGGGTAAGGATCATGATAAAACCACACAATTAAACACAGTATAAACCATAAAGTAGTGGTTTATCAGTGACCTTTCTGGAGATAAGATAGTTATCTTATCTTATCTTATCTTATCTTTAAGTGAGGTTATCTTATCTTCTGGGGAACCGCCCTTATCTTTCAAGGCTTTAACTGCCTTTAGATTGGGCTGTGTTCCTTCATTTGGGCCTTTTTGGGCCTCTTATGGCGATTTGGCCGAGCTCTTTGTGAAGAGGTCGGTAATGGGCCAACCTTCCAAGAGGTCGGCCATGGGCCAACCTTCTAAGAGGTCGGACATGGGCTAACCTTCTAAGAGGTCGGACAACCCGATACTTTATAGCTCGAACCGATGTATGAACACTAACCATAACATGATAATTGCAAGGATCAATCCCATTAAGTCATCCTCTAACAAGTAAAGGAAAGTCAAATGGGCTACATCAATCCTAATCCATAAGTCCTAGCCACCTCACTAGTGGACTTAGTGAAAGCTAGAGTCAAAGGATACCAATCATCAATCACTTGGACATTAGCAACTCAAGTTCACCTAAGTTACCATCCTAAGCTAAGAACACAAAAATCTACTCTAACATCCTTCCAAGCTTTTTGTCAAACACTTAGAAGGCATAAAAACAAAGCAAGATAAAATTGCAAGAAAAGTAAATCTACAACTACAAATTGCAAGGAAATTAACAACAATAACTCAAATCAATAACAAAGGAACATAAAACATAAACTGTATTAGAGAAAAATAAAAGAAACAAGAGTGCATCAACAACAAGGTAAACAAATACAAAGAGTAAAATACTAAACTAGGAAAGCAAAGGTAAAGGAACAAGAAATTGGAAAGGAAAAGTAAATCAAGACATGAATTAGACCTAGATCTAAAGAAACCCTAATCTACATCTAACCTAATTCTAGAGAGAAGAGAGAGCTTCTCTCTCCAGAAACTAACTAAAGCATGATGAAAACTAAACTATGTGCTCCCCCCTTGACCCCTCTTGATTTTTGCATGAAATAGTCTCTGGAATCAGTTGGATTTGGGCCTGGAAAGCTCAGAAATGGTCCCCAGCATTTTCACTTTAATGAGGTCACGTGCTAGCTGCGACGCGTACGCATGGGTCACGTGTACGCGTCTTCTGGCGTTTTGCTTCTCACGTGTACGCGTCATGTCATGCGTACGCGTCGCCAAGCGACTTCATATCCATGTGTGTGCGTCTGTGATACACGAAAACTTGTCTCTCAACAAATTTCCACCGGCAAGTGCACCCGATTGTTGTCAAGTAAAGACTTACTATAGAGTAAGGTCGAATCCCACAAGGATTGGTTGGTTGATCAACTTTAATTAGAGAAGTGTTTTAGTTGAACTGAATCAGATTTGAATTTCGGATTACAGAATTTAAATTGGCGGGAAACATAAAGAGCAAGAAATGTAAATAGCTGAATTTAAATTGCAGGAATGTAAGAAGCAAAAACTTAAATTACAGGAAATTAAAGTGTAGAAGCTTAAATTGTAAGAAATTAAATGGGAGTGGGGTAATTAAGCATAAATGTAACAACAGAATTAAAGAAAATGGGAAGATCAGAATGGGGAATTCATTGGGTTAGGAGATTTTGCATTCTCCGGATCAAGTCATTTTCATCTCTTCCTCAATCAATGCATTCATTGACCTTGCTTGGCAATCTTAGGTGATTGGATCCTATGTCTTGGCTCACCAATCTCTCTAAGCTTGAACAATTGCCCAATGTCTTGATTTCATTGCTCATGGGAAGAGATGAAGTTTGGTCACTTATCATAGATCAAAGTATTGGTAGGATTACATGTCACGATATCCATCCAACCCACAATCTAATCCAAGGTGAGAAAGCATTTCTAGCATGATTTCCTCATCCCTCTCTCAAGGATCAGAGGAAATCCAATTATGAATAGCTTCTCTGTCGAGACAACTATTCAATTGAATTAAGATCGAAAGCTTTCTAGCAAAATCAAGAGAAAAGAAAGAAGAAGAAGAATGAAAACTGTTATTGATCCATTGAATTACAACAGAGCTCCCTAACCCAATGAAGAGGGGTTTAGTTGTTCATAGCTTTGGGAATGGAAACTGAAATGGAAAAGTACATAGCCAAAGTAAATTACAAAGAAAAGTACAGAGAAATGATTGCAGAGTTCCCCCAAATTGCGTTCCTAACTGCCTAACTCCCAACTAACTTAAACTCTAAGCTATTTATACACTTTCTTCAATTGGTCTTCAAGTCTCTGGATTCGGCTTTTGGCCTTTGTTGAAGTGGATTAAATTGGCTCCCAATGCTGTTGAGGAGAGAGATGCTCGATTGCAGAATTCTGGTATCAACGTTGGAGTCAATGTTTTTGAGCAAACGTTGAGTCAAAAGTTCTCTTATGGAAAAATGGATTCTGGGTATTTTGAGCAAAGTTTGACTCAACGTTGGGGAACCAACGTTCGCCTGGTCACGCGTACGCATGGCTTACGCGTATGCATGAATGGTTGATTTTGCCGTTTCACGTGTCCGCGTCGCCTGTGCGTGCGCGAGGTTGGGAAGACAATGCACATCGACGCGTACGCGTCACTGCAAATTTTGCAATTTCAGATTTGAAAAGTTATCACGAACATCGGACTCAGTGTTGGCTTAGCAACGTTCCCTCCAACGTCGGCTTACCCACGTGTACGCATCACCCACGTGTGCGTGTGGATTTTCAATTTTCCATGTTCATGCGTGCGCGTCACCCACACGTGCACGTGTGGTATGCAAAATCGTGATCATTCATTCCTTGGTAACGGCGCTGAAAACTTTATACGCACGTTCATAATCTTAGTTCTTTATCACAACTTCGCACAACTAACCAGCAAGTGCACTGGGTCGTCCAAGTAATAAACCTTACGTGAGTAAGGGTCGATCCCATGGAGATTATCAGCTTGAAGCAAGCTATGGTCACCTTGCAAATCTCAGTCAAGCGGATTCAAATGGTTATGGTGAATTGATAATTAAAATACAATTAAAATATAGAATAGGATAGAGATACTTATGTAATTCATTGGTGAGAATTTCAGATAAGCGTACAGAGATGCTTAGTTCCTTCTGAATCTCCGCTTTCCTACTGCTTTCATCCAATCCTTCATACTCCTTTCCATGGCAAGCTTTATGTAGGGCATCACCGTTGTTAATGGCTACTTCCCGTCCTCTCAGTGAAAATGGTTCAAGATACTCTGTAACCGCACGGCTAATCATCTGTCGGTTCTCGATCATAGTGGAATAGGATTCAGTAATCCTTTTGCGTCTGTCACTATGCCCAGCACTCGTGAGTTTGAATCTCTTCATAGCCATCCCTTCCCAGATCCTACTCGGAATACCACAGACAAGGTTTAGACTTTCTGGATCTCAAGAATGGCCGCCAATAATTCTAGCCTATACCACGAAGACTTTGATCATAGATCAGAAGGCTAAGAGATACACATTCAAGCTTGTGTTCATGTAGAATGGAAGTGTTTGTCAGGCACGCATTCATAAGTGAGAATGATGATGAGCGTCACATAATCATCACATTCATCATGTTCTTGTGTGCGAATGAATATCATAGAGAAGAAATAGAAAAACAATAGTACTTTGCATTAATTCATGAGGAACAGCAGAGCTCCAGTTGGTAACCTATTTCTTGAAGTTTAACTCTGCTTTGCAACCTGTTTCTGGCGTTTAACTCCAGAATAGGGCAGGGAGCTGACGTTGAACGCCAGTTTGCATCGTCTAAACTTGGGCAAAGTATGGACTATTATATATTGCTGGAAAGCCCTGGATGTCTACTTTCCAACGCAATTGAGAGCGCACCATTTGGACTTCTGTATCTCCAGAAAATTCAATTTGAGTGCAAGGAGGTCAGAATCCAACAGCATCTACAGTCCTTCTTCAACCTCTGAATATAATTTTTGCTCAAGTCCCTCAATTTCAGCTAGATATTACCTAAAATCATAGAAAAACACACAAACTCATAGTAAGGTCTAGAAATGTGATTTTTATTTAAAAACTAATAAAAATATACTAAAAACTAACAAAATCATACTAAAAACTATGTAAAAACAATGCCAAAAAGCGTATAAATTATCCGCTCATCACAACACCAAACTTAAATTGTTGCTTGTCCCCAAGCAACTGAAAATCAAATAGGATAAAAAGAAGAGAATATACTATAAATTCCAAAATATCAATGAAACTTAGCTCCAATCAGATGAGCGGGACTAGTAGCTTTTTGCCTCTTGAATAGTTTTGGCATCTCACTTTATCCCTTGAAGTTCAGAATGATTGGCATCTATAGGAACTCAGAATTCAGATAGTGTTATTGATTCTCCTAGTTCAGTATGTTGATTCATGAACACAGCTACTTTATGAGTCTTGGCCGTGGCCCTAAGCACTTTGTTTTTCAGTATTACCACCAGATACATAAATGCCACAGACACATAATTGGGTGAACCTTTTCAGATTGTGACTCAGCTTTGCTAGATTCCCAAATTAGAGGTGTCCAGGGTTCTTAAGCACACTCTTCTTTTTGCTTTGGACCTCGACTTTAATCGCTCAGTCTCAAGTTTTCACTTGACACCTTCACGCCACAAGCACATGGTTAGGGACAGCTTGGTTTAGCCGCTTAGGCCAGGATTTTATTCCTTTAGGCCCTCCTATCTATTAATGCTCAAAGCCTTGGATCCTTTTTTCCCTTGCCTTTTGGTTTTAAGGGTTATTGGCTTTTTGCTCTTGCCTTTTCGTTTAAAGAGCTTTTGGATTTTTCTGCTTGCTTTTTCTTTTTCTTTTTCTTTTTTTTCGCCATTTTTTTTCGCAAGCTTTTGTATTCACTGCTTTTTCTTGCTTCAAGAATCATTTTTACGATTTTTCAGATTATCAAATAACATGTCTCCTTTTTCATCATTCTTTCAAGAGCCAACATATTTAACATTCATTAACAATAATTTCAAAAGACGTATGCATTGTTCAAGCATTCATTCAGAGAACAGAAAGTATTGTCACCACATCAAAATAATTAAACTAGTTTCAAGGATGAATTCGAAATCATGTACTTCTTGTTCTTTTGTAATTAAAATATTTTTCCTTTAATAGAGGTGATGGATTCATAGGACATTCATAACTTTAAGGCATAGACACTTAAATACTAATGATCATGTAATAAGACACAAACATAAACATAAAGTATAGTAAACGAAAAATAGGAAAATAAGAACAAGGAGATTAAGGAACGGGTCCACCTTAGTGAGGGTGGCGTCTTCCTCTTCTTGAAGAACCAATGGTGCTCTTGAGCTCCTCTATGTCTCTTCCTTGTCTTTGTTGCTCCTCCCTCATAGCTCTTTGATCTTCTCTAATCTCATGGAGAATGATGGAGTGCTCTTGGTGTTCCATCCTTAATTGTCCCATGTTGGAACTTAATTCTCCTAGGGAGGTGTTGATTTGCTCCCAATAGTTTTGTGGAGGAAAGTGCATCCCCTGAGGTATCTCAGGGATTTCATGGTGAGGAATTTCCTCATGCTCTTGTTGAGGTCCATGATCTCTTGTTTGCTCCATCCTTTTCTTAGTGTCGGGCTTGTCCTCTTCAATGAGGATAGCTCCCTCTATGTCAATTCCAGCCGAATTGCAGAGGTGACAAATGAGGTGAGGAAAGGCTAACCCTGCCAAAGTGGAAGACTTTTCAGCCACCTTATAAAGTTCTTGAGGTATAATCTCATGGACTTCCACTTCCTCCCCAATCATGATACTATGGATCATGATGGCCCGGTCTATAGTAACTTCAGACCGGTTGCTAGTAGGAATGATTGAGCGTTGAATAAACTCCAACCATCCTCTAGCTACAGGCTTAAGGTCCAGTCTTCTCAATTGAACCGGCTTGGCTTTTGAGTCAACTTTCCATTGAGCTCCTTCCACACATATGTCCATGAGGACTTGGTCCAACCTTTGATCAAAGTTGACACTTCTAGTGTAGAGGCGTGCGTTTTCTTACATCATTGACAAATTCAACACCAACCTTACATTTTCTGGATTGAAATCTAAGTAATTCCCCCAAACCATTGTAAGCCAATTCTTTGGATTCGGGTTCACACTTTGATCATGGTTCTTAGTGATCCATGCGTTTGCATAGAACTCTTGAACCATTAAGATTCTGACTTGTTGAATGGGGTTGGTGAGAACTTCCCAACCTCTTCTTCGGATCTCATGTCGGATCTCCGGGTACTCATTCTTTTTGAGCTTGAAAGGAACCTCAGGGATCACTTTCTTCTTGGCCATAACTTCATAGAAGTGGTCTTAACAGACCTTTGAGATGAATCTCTCCATCTCCCATGACTCAGAGGTGGAAGCAATTTCCTTCCCTTTCCTCTTTCTTGAGGTTTCTCTGGCCTTAGGTGCCATTAATGGTTATGGAAAAACATAAAGCAATGCTTTTACCACACCAAACTTAAAATGTTTGCTCGTCCCCGAGCAAAAGAAGAAAGAAAGAAGGAGAAGAAGAAGAAAAATGGAGGAGAGGGAGAGAGGTGTATATTCGGCCAAGGGGAAGAAGAAAGGATTGTGTTGTGTGAAAATGAGGAAGAAATGAAGGGTTTATATAGGAGTGGGGGGGAGGTTTAGGGTTCGGCCATTAGGGTTGGGTTTGGGAGGGAAAAGAGTTTGAATTTTGGAGGTAGGTGGGGTTTTTGGGGAAGAGAGGATGGATGTGAGTGGTGAAGAGGTG
>NC_029794.2:64583117-64602028 GCF_000816755.2 Arachis ipaensis
TGAGGGGTATTTGTGGAAGAGAGTTATGAAAAGGTGTGAAGAGGAGAGAAGAAAAGGTGGGGATCCTGTGGGGTCAAGGACTTAACATCCCTGCTCCAGTTAGGCGTGTAAAACGCCCTTAGCATGCATGTCTGGCAAACGCCAGCTTGCTGCTTGTTTTTGGCGTTAAACGCCCAAATGTAGCCTGTTTCTGGCGTTTAATGCCACTTCCATGCTCTGTTCTGGCGTTAAATGCCAGTTTGGTGCTTGTTTCTGGCGTTTAACGCCAACTTGATGCTTCTTTCTGGTGTTAAACGCCAGTTTGATGCCTCTTACTGGCGTTTAAACGCCAGTAAGTTCTTCCTCCAGGGTGAGCTGTTTTTAATGATATTTTTCATTCTGCTTTTTTATTTTTCAGTAGTTTTTGTGACTCCACATGATCATCAACCTAAAAAATCATAAAATAACAATAGAAAATAAATAGATATAATTAAATAACATTGGGTTGCCTCCCAACAAGCGCTTCTTAAATGTCAATAGCTTGACAGTGAGCTCTCATGGAGCCTCACAGATGTTCAGAGCATTGTTGGGACCTCCCCACACCAAACTTAAAGTTTGAATATGGGGGTTCAACACCAAACTTAGAGTTTGGTTGTGGCCTCCCAACACCAAACTTAAAGTTGACTGTGGGGGCTTTGGTTGACTCTGCAGTGAGAAAAGCTTTTCATGCTTACTCTTCATGGTTACAGAAGGAGATCCTTGAGTTTTAAACACAAGGTTGTCCTCATTTAGTTGCAGGACCAACTCTCCTCTGTCCATATCAATCACAGCTTTTGCTGTGGCTAGGAAGGGTCTTCCAAGGATGATGGATTCATCCTCATCCTTCCCAGTGTCTAGGATTATGAAATCAGCAGGGATGTAAAGGCCTTCAACCTTTACTAACACATCCTCTACTTGTCCATAAGCCTGTTTTCTTGAGTTGTCTGCCATCTCTAATAAGATTCTGGCAGCTTGCACCTCAAAGATCCCAAGTTGCTCCATTACAGAGAGTGGCATTAAGTTTATTCCTGACCCTAGGTCACACAGAGCCTTTTCAAAGGTCATGGTGCCTATTTTACAGGGAATTAGGAATTTACCAGGATCCTATTTCTTTTGAGGTAAAGTTTGCTGAACCAAGGTATTTAGTTCCTTGATGAGCAATGGAGATTCATCCTCCCAAGTCTCATTACCAAATAATTTGGCATTCAGCTTCATGATTGCTCCTAAATATTGAGCAACTTGCTCTTCAGTAATGTCTTCATTTTCTTCAGAAGATGAATAGTCATTAGAGCTCATGAATGGTAAAAGGAGGTTCAATGGAATCTCTATGGTCTCTAGATGAGCCTCAGATTCCTTTGGTTCCTCAAAGGGAAACTCCTTATTGGTCACTGAGCATTCCAGGAGGTCTTCCTCACTAGGATTCACGTCCTCCTCCTCCTCTCTGGGTTCGGCCACACCAAGTAAGGTAATGGTCTTGCACTCTCCTTTTGGATTCTCTTCTGTATTGCTTGGGAGAGCACTAGGAGGAGTTTCAGTGACTCTTTTACTCAGCTGGCCCACTTGTGCCTCTAAATTTCTAATGGAGGACCTTGTTTCATTCATGAAACTTAGAGTGGCCTTAAATAGATCAGAGACTATATTTGCTAAGCTAGATGGATTCTGCTCAGAATTCTCTGTCTGTTGCTGAGTGGATGATGGAAAAGGTTTGCTATTGCTGAACCTGTTTCTTCCACCATTATTAAAGCCTTGTTGAGGCTTTTGTTGATCCTTCCATGAGAAATTTGGATGATTTCTCCATGAGAGATTTTAGGTGTTTCCATAGGGTTCTCCCATGTAATTCACCTCTGCTATTGTAGGGTTCTCAGGATCATAAGCTTTTTTTTCAGAAGATGCCTCTTGAGTACTGTTGGATACAGCTTGCAATCCATTTAGACTCTGAGAAATCATATTGACTTGCTGAGTCAATATTTTGTTCTGAGCCAATATGGCATTCAGAGTATCAATTTCAAGAACTCCCTTCCTCCGAGGCGTCCCATTACTCACAGGATTCCTTTCAGAAGTGTATATGAACTAGTTATTTGTAACCATGTCAATGAGTTCTTGAGCTTCTGCAGGCATTTTCTTTAGGTGAATGGATCCACCTGCAGAATGGTCCAATGACATCTTAGATAGTTCAGATAGACCATCATAGAATATATCCCAGATGGTCCATTCTAAAAGCATGTCAGAAGGACACTTTTTGGTCAGTTGCTTGTATCTCTCCCAAGCTTCATAGAGGGATTCACCTTCTTTCTGTTTGAAGGTTTGAACATCCACTCTAAGCTTGCTAAGCTTTTGAGGAGGAAAGAACTTGGCTAAGAAAGCCGTGACCAGCTTATCCTAAGAGTTCAGGCTACCTTTAGGTTGAGAGTCCAACCATATTCTAGCTCTGTCTCTTACAGCAAACGGGAAAAGCATAAGCCTGTAGACCTCGGGATCAACCCCATTGGTCTTAACAGTATCATAGATTTGCAAAAACTCAGTTAAGAACTGAAAAGGATCTTCTGATGGAAGTCCATGAAACTTGCAATTCTGTTGCATCAGAGAAACTAATTGAGGCTTTAGCTCAAAATTTTTTGCTCCAATGGTAGGGATTGAGATGCTTCTTCCATGTAAATTGGAATTTGGTGCAGTAAAGTCACTAAGCATCTTCCTTGCATTGTTATTATTTTCGGCCATGTCTCCTTCTTTTTCGAAAATTTCTGTCAGATTTTCTCCAGAGAGTTGTGCTTTAGCTTCCCTTAGCTTCCTCTTTAGAGTCCTTTCAGGTTCAGGATTAGCCTCAACAAGAATGTTCTTATCCTTGTTCCTGCTCATATGAAAAAGAAGAGAACACAAAAGAAAATTTGGAATCCTCTATGTCACAGTATAGAGATTCCTTTATGTGAGTAGAAGAAGAAAAGAATAGAAGAAGAGAAATTCTAACACCAAGAGGAAGAGAGGGTTCGAATTTTGAGATGAAGAGAAGTGTTAGTAAATAAATAAATAATTAGAAGGAGATGAGAGAGGGAAGAATTCGAAAATTAAATAAAATAAAATAAAAATATTTTTGTTTTTTCAATTTAAAATTAGTTAGAATTCGAAAATTTTAAAAAGAAAAATTAAATTAAATTAAATTAAAATTTAAAATAATTAGTTAATTAAAAAGGAATTTTGAAAAAGAGGAAGTGATTTTTGAAAATTAGAGAGAGATAATTAGTTAGGTGGTTTTGAAAAAGATAAGAATCAAACAAAAAGATAAAATTAATTGAAGAAGATTTGAAAATCAATTTTGAAAAGATAAGAAGTTAGAAAAGATTTTGAAATTGATTTTGAAAAAGATGTGATTGACATTTTATTTTGAAAAAGATTTGAAAAAGAAATTTAAAAAGATTTGATTTTGAAAATTAAAGTTGGTTACTTGTCTAACAAGAAACAAAAAGATATGATTTTAAAATTTAAAGATTGAACCTTTCTTACTAGGCAAGTAACAACTTAAAATTTTTGAATCGATCAGATCACATTAATTGTTAGCATTAATTTTGGAAATATGAAATAAAAATAAGAAAAAGATTTTGAAAATAAATTTTGAAAATTTGGAAATTATGAAAGAAAAAATGAAAAAGATTTGAAAAAGATAGAATTTTTAAATTGAAAATTTGATTTGACTCATAAGAAACAACTAAATTTTAAAATGTTTTGAAAAAGTCAACTCAAATTTTCAAAAATTTATGAGTGAAATAAGGGAAAGATATTTTTTTTATTTTTAAATTTTTAATGAGGAGAGAGAAAAACATAAAAATTACTCAAAACATGAAAATTCAAGATCAAAACACATGATGCATGCAAGAACACTTTGAATGTCAAGATGAACACCATGAACACTTTGAATATCAAGATGAACTCCAAAGACTTATTTTTCAAAATTTTTTAAGAAAAGAAAAACATGCAAGACACCAAACTTAAAAAATTTTAATAATTAGACACTAACAAATTGAAAATGCATATGAAAAATAAGATGCAACACACAACAAGAAAATATGAAGATCAAACAAGAAGATTCATCAAGAACAACTTGAAAATCTTGAAGAATGCAATGCATGAATTTTCGAAAAATGCAAGAAAGAGATAAACATGCAATTGACACCAAACTTATAAATTGACAATAGACTCAAACAAGAAACACAAAATTATTTTTGGTTTTATGATTTTATTAAATTTTTTTTATAATTTTTTTCGAAAATTAATTGGATAAAGAAAAAAATAAGGATTTCAAAATTTCTAATGAGAATTCCAGGAATCATGCAATGTTAGTCTAAAGCTCCAGTCCAGGAATTAGACATGGCTTACTAGCCAGCCAAGCTTTCAGTGAAAGCTCCGGTCCAAAACACTAGACATGGCCAACGGCCAGCCAAGCTTTAGCAGATCATTACATACAAAAGCTAAATTACTGAGAAAGACAAAGAAGCTCTTCTCTAATGATAGTTGAAACCTCAGTCCAAAAGATTAGACATGGCTTTACAGCCATCCAGACTTCAACAGATCATCATAAAACTCTAGAATTCATTCTTAAAAATTCTGAAGAACATAGAATAATTTAATTTTTTATCTTATTTTTTTTGAAAATTTTTCGAAAATAAAAGAATAAAAACAAAAACTTAAAATTAAAATAAAATTACCTAATCTGAGCAACAAGATGAACCATCAGTTGTCCAAACTCGAACAATCCCCGGCAACAGCGCCAAAAACATGGTATGCAAAATCGTGATCGTTCATTCCTTGGTAACGGCGCTGAAAACTTTATACGCACGTTCATAATCTTAGTTCTTTGTCACAACTTCGCACAACTAACTAGCAAGTGCACTGGGTCGTCCAAGTAATAAACCTTACGTGAGTAAGGGTCGATCCTACGGAGAATGTCAGCTTGAAGCAAGCTATGGTCACCTTGCAACTCTCAGTCAGGCGGATTCAAATGGTTATGGTGAACTGATAAATAAAATATAATTAAAATATAGAATAGGATAGAGATACTTATATAATTCATTGGTGAGAATTTCAGATAAGCGTATAGAGATGCTTAGTTCCTTCTGAATCTCCGCTTTCCTACTGCTTTCATCCAATCCTTCATACTCATTTCCATGGCAAGCTTTATGTAGGGCATCACCATTGTCAATGGCTACTTCCCGTCCTCTCAGTGAAAATGGTCCAAGATGCGCTGTCACCGCACAGCTAATCATCTGTCGGTTCTCGATCATACTGGAATAGGATTCAGTAATCCTTTTGCGTCTGTCACTACGCTCAGCACTCGCGAGTTTGAAGCTCATCACAGCCATCCCTTCCCAGATCCTACTCGGAATACCACAGACAAGGTTTAGACTTTCCGGATCTCAAGAATGGCCACCAATAATTCTAGCCTATACCACGAAGACTCTGATCGTAGATCAGAAGGCTAAGAGATACACATTCAAGCTTGTTTGCATGTAGAACGGAAGTGTTTGTCAGGCACGCATTCATAAGTGAGAATGATGATGAGCATCACATAGTCATCACATTCATCATGTTCTTGTGTGTGAATGAATATCTTAGAGAAGAAATAGGCTTGAGTTGAATAGAAAAACAATAGTACTTTGCATTAATTCATGAGGAACAGCAGAGCTCTACATCTTAATCTATGGTGTGTAGAAACTCTACCGTTGAAAATACATAAGAATAAGGTCCAGGCATGGCCGAATGGCCAGCCTCCATGATCTAAGAACTAAACGTCCAGAGATAGTTAACACAATAGTAAAAAGTCCTATTTATACTAAACTAGTTACTAGGGTTACAGAAATAAGTAAATGATACAGAAATCCACTTTCGGGGCCCACTTGGTGTCTGCTTGGGCTGAGCATTAAAGCTTTCACGTGTAGAGGTCTTCCTTGGAGTTGAACGCCAGTTTGTAACCTGTTTCTGGCGTTTAACTCCAGAATAGGGCAGGGAGCTGGCGTTGAACGCCAGTTTGAGTCATCTAAACTCGGGCAAAGTATGGACTATTATATATTGCTGGATAGTCTTGGATGTCTACTTTCCAACGCAATTGAGAGCGCGCCATTTGAACTCCTGTAGCTACAGAAAATCCACTTTGAGTGCAGGGAGGTCAGAATCCAACAGCATCTGCAGTCCTTCTTCAACCTCTGAATATGATTTTTGCTCAAGTCCCTCAATTTCAGCCAGATATTACCTGAAATCATAGAAAAATACACAAACTCATAGTAAAGTCTAGACATGTGATTTTTATTTAAAAACTAATAAAAATATACTAAAAACTAACTAAATCATACTAAAAACTATGTAAAAATAATGCCAAAAAGTGTGTAAATTATCCACTCATCAATGTGACAGCTAATTTTTCCAATTTTCAGAAAGCAAACTGTATTGAAAATCGTTGGAGGTAACGTTGGCTCACCAACATTCCCTCCAACGTTGGTACTAGAATTTGCAAAGTGTAGCATTGCCCTTCCTCCAACGTTTGAGGCAACGTTGGTGGGCCAACTTTGGCCACCAACGTTGCTTCCTCTTCTTCTTTCCATGGCCATTCATCAACTTCTTCTCATGCCTTTCTTTACCTATCATCAACCAATACATGCATCAAAGACTTGCTAAAATCACAAGAAATTGCATCATTCTTAGCACACAAGTAATTATGGCAAAAATCTCATAAAAATGCATCAAATTAACCATCTTTGAATGAATCAAGGTATACATGAACTTTTAATCCAAATGCTTACTTATAGCTCAAGAAAGTGCATAAAACCTAATAAAAACAATAGAAAAAGGCTAGTGAAACTAGCCTAAGATGCCTTAGCATCACAACACCAAACATAAATCTTGCTTGTCCCCAAGCAAGCAGTGAATTATGAGAAGAATGAATGAAGACAAAAGGCAATGTATGTCCTTATGAGAAAGCAATTGAACTTGATTTATGGGGTTTTATGCATGATATGTTGCAGCTCAACTTTTATTAATTTCTAGGTGAGAAATGTCTCTTTTAATGTTAACTAAGGTACTGCTATGAATCCTTGTTATTCACTCATCCTTGGTATTTGATTTCTTTGTTTTTCTTTTGCTGAGTATTCATTCTTTAAACTCCGCCTATGTTACACTTGCGGTACATAGCCGGTCCCAAGCCCGGATAAAGGAGGAGGGTTGTGTTAGGTCTTCGGCAACCAACATAAAAATATAGCCGAACCCCCATGACATGAATCAAAGACATTATTGCGCTAAAGCTAGGTCGCTGCCCAGAAGCAACGCGCCGTATGGCTCGAGTACGGTGTCGAAGCAAGAGCCGATGCATCGGTGCCCGGATGTAGTGTTAAATGAGCAAGGGTTCTCGCGTTTTCGTGAACGTGAGGAGAGTCGACCGGAAATTTTGCATTAACTGTAAAATTATCCCGGGAGAGAGTTTGACAACACAACATAGGGTGTTCGTCATGGATTTTCGCGTTAAGCAAAAGTTGAGGAAAAGACATCATACGAAGAACCCAAGGACGAGGTGGTGGCGGATGAAAGGGGAGGAACAAAGAAGCTTCCTAAGACGGGTAGGAGAAGAGGCAAAGTGGGATGGGAATGGAAGCGCGGAAGAAATGTGGAGGGAGATGGTAGAAGTTATTAGAAGAACAGCAAAAGAAAGTTTTGGTGAATCTAAAGGAATAGGACCAAGAGACAAGGAGTCCTAGTGGTGGAATGCGAGTATACAAGAAAAGATAAAGATAAAAAGGGAATGCTTTAAAGAGTGGTCTTTATGCCGCAATGCAGATAACTGGGAAAAATATAAGGCGGCTAAGAAAGAGACAAAAGTGGCTGTAAGTGAAGCAAGAACAAGAGCATATGAGGGTCTCTACCAGTCTTTGGGCACGAAAGAAGGAGAAAAAGGTATATATAGAATCGCAAAGAGTCGGGAAAGAAGAATGAGAGATTTGGATCAGGTTAAGTGCATAAAGGATAAGGATGGAGAGGTGTTAGCTCAAGAGGAAAAGATTAATGAAAGGTGGAAGAGCTACTTCTACGAGTTATTTAATGAGGGACAGAAGACTCTTCCGAGCCTTGGTCGATTATGCACAAGGGAAGAAGATCAAAACTTTAACTACTATCGAAGGATTCGAGACTTCGAGGTAAAAGAGGCTCTAAAGCAGATGAAAAATGGCAGGGCAGTAGGACCTGATAATATCCCGATTGAGGTTTGGAAGGGTCTTGGAGAAAAAGGCATCAACTGGTTAACCAAGCTTTTTAATGAGATTTTAAGGTCAAAGAAGATGCCTGATGAGTGGAGAAAGAGCACCTTGGTACCTATCTACAAGAATAAGGGGGATATACAAAGTTGCGGAAACTATAGAGGGATTAAGCTTATGAGTCATACTATGAAGTTATGGGAAAGGGTGATAGAACGGAGGTTGAGAAAAGAGACACAAGTAACAGAGAACCAATTTGGATTTATGCCAGGCAGATCTACCACTGAAGCGATATACCTATTAAGAAGGATGATGGAGAGGTATCGTAGTAATAAAAGAGATCTACACATGGTGTTTATTGATTTGGAAAAAGCGTATGATAGAGTACCAAGGGAAGTCTTATGGAAGGTTTTAGAAAAGAGGAGAGTAAGGATCGCATATATTCGGGCAATTAAAGACATGTAGTGTGAAGACTCAAGGTGGTGTGACAGAGGAATTCCCTATTGGTATAGGATTACACCAGGGATCATCCTTAAGTCCATACCTTTTCACATTAGTCTTGGAAGTACTCACAGAGCACATCCAAGAGCCTGTGTCATGGTGCATGCTTTTTGCCGATGATATCGTCCTTATGGGAGAGTCAAGGGAAGACCTAAATAAGAAGTTGGAGCTATGGAGAGAAGCTCTAGAAGTGTATGGTCTGCGCATAAACCGTAGCAAGACGGAATATATGAAATGTAAGTTCAGTCTGAGAAGGGAAAACTCCAATATAGAGGTGAAGATTGGAGAAAACATCCTGCGAAAAGTTAAAAGTTTTAAGTATCTTGGGTGCATCATACAGGATAATGGAGAGATTGAACAGGATGTAAATCATAGGATCCAAGCAGGTTGGTCAAAATGGCGGAGTGCATCTGGTTTTATATGCGACAAAAAAGTGCCTTTAAAACTTAAAGGTAAATTCTATCGCACCGCTATAAGACCGGCTATGCTGTATGGTACGGAGTGTTGGGCGGCTAAAGGGGAGCACGAACATAAGTTGAGTGTGACAGAGATGAAGATGTTGAGATGGATGAGTGGTCATACGCGATTGGATAAAATAAGGAATGAAGATATAAGGGAGAGAGTTGGAGTAGCACCCATTGTGGAAAAGATGGTTGAATCGCGTCTCAGGTAGTTTGGACATGTGGGAAGAAGACCGATAGAACATCCAGTCAGGAGGGTGGATGAGATGGAAGATGGACAAAGGGCGAAAGGCAGAGGAAGACCTAAGAAGACCATCCATGAGGTGGTCAAACGAGATCTACATGTAAACGGTCTCTCTGTAGACATGATACATGACAGAGCACAATGGCGTCGTTTGATTCATGTAGCCGACCCCACTTAGTGGGACAAGGCTTTGTTGTTGTTGTTGTTGTTGTTGAGTATTCATTCTTTAATTGCAGCAGCTCAGGGTTCTATTTTTGAGGCAACTCTTTAAAGTAGGCTTTCAGTCAACACTCCCGAACCAGTTGGTTCAAGGTGCTAAGTATTGAAACACCCCTAAGGACTTAATTATCCAAGTCTTTCCTCAGCACATATTCACTACAGGCACATGGTTTGTTATTCATTCTTCAGACCTTGGTGTCCAGCACCTCTTTGGGTTGCTAAATGTTTTGTGACAAGGTTGCTCTTGATTGTGAATTTTCAGTTGACAATCCCGGGTTAGTTAACCCAAGTTGTCAAGTGATGAAGCACTCCTAAGAACTTACTCATTCAAGCATATCCTTGCACAGAAACACCACAGACACATGCCTTAAAGTTCAAACTATTGGTGCCTAGCTTTATTCTTTGTTTCTTTCATTTTTGTTCTTTCTTTCTTCCAAGGAGCTTTATTTGCTAAAGTTTCATAGAGAGCAACCAAGTTCATACTAAAAAGAGACAATCTACCTTTCATACTTATTAGTGAACTAGCTAAACAATCACACATATAGCACCATGATGACATGTCATCATGTCATGTTTTTCTATACTTTTTCATACAAAAAATTGATAAGTAGTTCTTAAATATTGCATTCTTTTGTGCTTAAATGGTATATTTCTTTGATCTTTTAATTTGATAAACTTTGTAGGAAATAAGAAGAAAAAGAAGCAAAAAAGCACAAAATAAACTAAAAAGGAAAAAAAAAGAGTTTTGGAGCACACTTTGAAGTTGGAGCACACTTTGATGCCTTAGGCCACGCTTTTAAAAGCATGGCCCATGACCATGAAAGCATGAGAACGTGAAGCCTAGCATTCAATAAATAGAGCCTACGTTGGAATTTTTCACTTTTTCGGGCTTTTTCTTAGGCTTGTGACAGCATGACCATGCCTCTTTCAAAGGGCCATAACTTGAGCTACAGATGTTCAATTGATGTGATTCCAGTTGCGTTGAAAATCTGACATTCAGAGCTTTCCAACGATATATAACAATCTATATTTGGCATGAAATTGAAGCACAAGTGAAAGGCATTTTTAGTGCAAAAAACCCAATCACAAAATGAAACAGCCAAGGATCAAAGAGGGGTGCAAGGCTCAAACAAGGCCAGCGCTCAATTGAAGAAAGCGCTACGTAAAAAAATTTCACGTTTTCATGGCCCATGAAAAGAAAAGCAAGTAAATTTCTAGCAAAGGGAAGCCACCAAGGTTCAAAATGGGAACCAAGGCCAACAAGAAAGGGCGCTACGTTAGTTCAATTAACTGAGCGCTACTTTGCTATAAGGAAATTGAAACCAAGAGGGGGCAGCCAAAGTTCGAAAGTGGAGACCAACTCAAGCATGTAGCGCTACGTTCAAATCATTCACTGAGCGCTATGTATGAGGCTTGGTTTGAAGGCTTGACACAAGGAGCTAGCAGCGCTACGTTCATTCTCCTCACTGAGCTAGCCCCTTGGTTCATTTTCAAATCAAGTGCCATTTTGGATCCATTTCTTCACAAACCAAAAGAGCCCACCATAAGTGCAATCTGACTCAATTAATTCAAGCCCATTGAAGCCTCAAAGCAATTAGAACTCAATATCATCACTCAAAGGCACAAGAAAAAGCTAGAATTAGGAATTTCATTTAATTTGCAATTTGATTTCGATTTCATTTTCATTTTTATTTTGTAGAAAGCCTATAAAAAGGCATTTGTTTTATTTTAGAAAGGAGGCTGGCTCCATTAGAGAGCAGTAGGAGTAGGAGTAGAGTAGAGAACTCTCTTTTAATTTTCCTTTTTGAATTCTAGAGAATTGAGATCGGATCTGAGATTGTTTCCTGTTTTCATTTTCTTTCTTCTGCAACCTTTGCTTTCTGATTCTGGGTTTGTGAACTTTGATTGAAGAAATCTTTGAAGTTCTTCCTATTGGAGTTCCATTGTTTTTTTGTTTTCTTAATTTAAGAATTAAAGATCTGATCTCAATTGTTTCTTTATGTTTCAATCTAAAGCAAGTTTTCACTTCTGATTTTCAATTCTTCTGCAATTTTTATTTCTACTTTAGAATTTCTACAAATCTACTTCATCTCTTACTTCTCTGCACTTTACAATTCCAGTTTTATTTTAAATCCTAGTTCCCAAATCCTTTATTCTTCAAGCAATTTAAGTTTCTCAGAAATTTAGATTCAAGCAATTTACATTTCTTGCACTTTAAGTTTCATGCAATTTACTTTTCTTGCAATTTAAGTTTCAGCTCTTTTACTTTCTTGCACTTTAAGTTTCTGTCCAATTTACTTTCTGCACTTTACTTTCACTACAATTTACATTCTGTTGCTTAATTTCACGCAATTTACCAATGTTAGCTTGACTAAACTAATCACTCACTAAAGTTGCTTGATCCATCAATCCCTGTGGGATCGACCTCACACTAAGTGAGTTTTACTACTTGATGCGACCCGGTATACTTTCCAATGAGTTTTGGTGTGGAATTCTAATTTCTACCCATCAAGTTTTTGGTGCCGTTGTCGGGGATTGATTTAGATCAACAATGATTAAGTGGGTAAGAAGTCTAGATTAAGCATTTTTTTTGTTTTGTTCTCTGTTTAAGTTAAAACCAAGGTGTTTGTGTTTTTCCCTCACTAAGAAATTCTCATATCTGATATGAGTAATTTCAGTTTTCACTAGTTGTGTGTTTTACAAAACTCAAATGGAGTTCAACTCATCTTATGATCAAACAAATTTTATGGGATATTTCCCACCATCACCAATCTCTAATGGTGGCTGGGGATATCACAAAGAAAATACAAATTCTGAGCACTCCAATCCATGGAGATTTGCTTCAGAGACACAAGATGAGCAAGAAAATCATATGGGATACCAACCACCACCACAAAATGATTCATATCATTATCCTCATGGTGGTTGGGAGTATCACCAAGAATTGAAAGAGTATGAACATCTCCCAGAGCCACAACGTGACTCATACTGTGATGACAGTTACACAAACCGTGGCTGGGAAGGGAATGTCAACAGTTCATACTCCATTCATCAAGAGACATCTTCCCTGGAGTATACTCTCAATAAAGTCATGCAAAATTGTCCACCCTCACTTCCCAGTTTCTCATTTGAAAGTTCTTCATCACTTGATTATGCCTCAACACAAAGTTTCCTCCAAGATCCATACAACTCATCTCACCAACCACAAAATTCATTCCACAACTCACAAAATTCACTCCATAACCCTCAAAACAACTTCACTATAATACGTTCATATCCACAAAATTACTCTCAACCTTCAGAGGATCTCCTTCAAAAGTCCAGAGAATTTTTTGAAAGACAAGAACAATCCTGAAAAAGGCAAGAAACCATCTACAATAAGAAGAATGGATATTTAGAGCAAGCAAGAAAAAACAGAGAATCGCTAAGCAAGGAAGGTGAAGATCAATTGGTGGATAAAAAGGAAGAAGTGGAAGAACAAGAAAGTGAGGAAGTCATTCAAGAAAATTCACACTCAAGTGAGGCAGAGAAGTACATGAAGGAAGAGCTCATTGAGCCACCAATTCAAAAGGCTCTGGAACAAGATAAAATTCCAATAAACACACAGCAACCAAGTCTTGAATTCAAAGGAGTGAAGGCAACTAACAAGAGCACCAATCATACCCCCAAGCTCAATCAAGCCATGTACAAAAGGAAGCTTACTGAGAGGAGATCGAGAAAGGGGATAATAGCTGAAACTTCTTCCCCCTTGAGGTCATTCCTCTTAACAAACTGGAAGAAGATGAAGAATGTGAAGAACAATATGTCAAGCTAATGACACTAAAAGAGCGCTTGTTGGGAGGCAACCCAACCTTAGGTAACATTTCATTTCTTTGTTTAGTTTATTTTCTCTGTCTGTTTTGTCTAAATTTCAATAAATTAACATATGATTACATTCTAAGTTTGGTGTTGCCTTGCAACAAATTATTTTCAATCCTTTTGGATGATTGCATCAAATCAAAAATGAGAGTGTCACACTAAGAGTCTAAGTTTAGTGTGCCACTTATTTCCTATGCAATTTATTCAAGCAACACCACTTGTCTGCATAATCATAATGCCTCTGCAGTGTTATTCTTTTCTTTTGGTTTGACACTTTGTTATTCTATTTACTTTAGTTATTTCTTTGTTTTTAATGCTTTCATTTATTTTACTTCTTGACTGTTTTTGTTAAATACCTCACCAAGAAATTCTTACTCATAACAGATCCTTGGCTTGATGATTGTATTTAACATATAACAGTTCCTTGTGTTTAGTTTTTGTTCAAATAAAATGGACATGTGATTGTATTCTATGTTTGGTGTTGCTATGCAATAAAAATTTGTTTCTAATCCTTACTGATACTTGTATCATGATAATGAAATTTGCTCGATGGTCTAGATTTTCTTCTTATAGAAAAGAATTACTTTGTTGTAAGCATAGCTCCAAACCAACAAACAATTCTCACATAAAAAATTTTGGTTGTCACAAAGAATAAATCCCAAATAAGAAATAACCGAAGTATTTAGACTCCAAGTCGTCTCACAAGGAATTGCAATGAAGTGTATGCTTATTGGCTATGAAGGGAGCAAGGGGGCTTGATTGATAAAGGGCAATAAATTAAATGTACAAGAAAGGTGTTCACTCCCTGGGTCGAGCTATCCGACCCGGGATGTTCAGTAACAAAGCGACCGACCTCTTCAGGTCAAGCTATCAGACCTTTTCTCAAAAGAGGTCGGCCAAATCGACAGGAAAGCCCAATAAAGGGCCCAAATAGAGGAACACGACCCAAATCCAAAGGTAATCCAAGCCTATAGAGATAAAGGCGGTTCCCTTGAGGATAAGCTGACCTCAACTCAAAGATAAAGATAAGATAAGATAACCAACTTATCTTATCTAGAAAGGTCACTCTACAACCACTATAAATACACTAGAGCACCCAGGTATAACTCATACTCTGATTCTACAATAAACCTGCTTAATACCCATTCTAACTTAAGCATCGGAGTCTCTTGCAGGTACCCCCCACCCTCCGGTGACCACGGATCAGAAGTGAAGCCAGTCCAACAAGTCGGACACAATAGCTCCGGCCGTCATCAGCCAGTCGAACACGTCATCTCCGTCCAGTACAGAAGATCTCATCCGAGATCTGCCTACAGTTTCAGGTAACCCTCGGAACATTGGTGCCATTGCCGGGGAACCTGGAAGTCATCCCATCATTATGGCGGACGACCATGACAATGACCATGATTCAGATCTAGAGGACAGAACGCCGCACAAAAATGCGGATGCTACACCAAAAGATACTCCGGAATCCAACGGAGACAAAAACACATCACATATGGGAGTAATAGAAGCACTTCAAGATTGTCTAAAGCAACTTGAAAAAGAAAGCCAGCATCAACGAGAAGTTGGCAAGGATCTACAAAGAGAGGTAAGGCGACGTCGAGAATTGGAAGATAAACTGCTGCAACTTGAAGCCGATCTCAAAGCAAAGGCTACCCGGACTACCCCTGAGGACAATTCACGCAAAGATCAAGATCCATTCACTAGAGACATCATGAAAACTAAAATCCCTAAGGACTTCAAACTCCCAGACATGACTCTATATGATGGCACTACAGATCCCAACCATCACCTCAGCAACTTCAGAAGCAGAATGTACCTCACCAACGCCTCAGACGCTGTTCGCTGCAAAGCTTTTCCAATGACCCTCACGAAGACAGCAATTAGAGGGTTTGACAACTTACCTCTCAAGTCCATCTCAAGCTTTGATGACCTAGCCAAAATATTCCTGGCCAGATTCTCCATCCAAAAAGATAAGGCCAAACATGCCCCCATTCTACTAGGAATCAGACAAGGAGATCGGGAAAGTCTTCGCAACTACATGGAGAGATTCAACAAAACGTGCCTAGACATACAAAGCTTGCTAACAGAGGCCGCCATCATGGGCCTCATCAATGGCCTACGAGAGGGACCTTTCAGCCAATCTATATCGAAGAAATATCCCACAACTCTGGATGAGGTGCAGGAGCGAGCAGAAAAATATATCAACATGGAAGAAAACTCTCGGTTGGGAGAAACCTCAAAATCCGAATTCTCCTACCGAGACAAAGATAAAGAATCCAAAAAGAAGGAAGATCGACAAGGGGAGAAAATTAAAAAATATCATAATTACACCCCTCTTAGGGATCCCTGGTAGATGTCTACAAAGAAGTCTGCCATACGGAAAAGATACCCCCAGCTCGACCACTCAAAGGTAAAAGAGGAGGAGGAAATCAGAACGAATACTGTGAATATCACCGAGTCCGAGGGCATTCCACCAACGAATGCTTCGACTTAAAAAACAACATAGAAAAATTAGTAAGAGAAGGAAAACTAGATCGGTTTCTGGCCACCCGAGATGATGATCAAAGAAAGAGAAGAAGGGATGAAGATGTCAGACAAAATGAGCATGCACCTCGTACGCCAGAAAGACATGTCCATATGATACACAGAGGATATGCAGGAGGAGGAACCTCCAAATTATCCTGCAAAAGATATCTCAAAGAAGTATATCATGTTAAAGGAAAGGAGGAAGCTCCCGACATCCCTGCAATCACATTCACCAAAGAGGACGCATCCGGCATCATCTCAGGACACGACGACCCTATGGTCATCACCATCATACTGGGAAACGCCAATCTCCACCGCACATTAATAGACCAAGGGAGCTCCGCCGACATCTTATTCAAAACTGCCTTCGACAAGCTCGGCTTAGAAGAAAAGGAAATTAGAGCATACCCTAACAACCTGTTCGGACTGGGAGATACCCCAGTACAACCGCTGGGATACGTGTCACTACATACAACCTTTGGAAAAGGGAACCAATCCAGAACACTCAAGATAGACTACATCATGGTCGACGCGAGTTTAGCCTACAATGCCCTAATAGGTCGGACAACACTAAATCAACTCGGCGCAATAGTCTCAACTCCGCATCTATGCAAGAAATTCCCAACTACAGAAGGGATAGCTACAATAAAAGCAGATCAAAAGATGGCACGCCGCTGTTATAACGAAAGTCTAAACCTCAGAGGCAGAAGAGAAGAGTACCATACAATTGAGCTCGGTGGAGTTCAGAGACGAGAAGAACTCCGTCCACAACCCGAAGGAGAAATAGAGAAAGTTCAGATCGGGGATACCTCGGACAAAACAACTAATTTTGGCACGATCCTGAAGGGAGACGCAAAAGAATTACTAGTATAGTTGTTACGAGATAATGTTGATCTCTTCGCATGGAAAGCTGCAGATATGCCAGGCATAGGCCCCAAGCTAATGAGTCACAAGTTGGCGGTCTATCCAGGATCTCGTCCGGTACAGCAGAGACAAAGAAAACTTGGGCCAGAACGATCCCAAGCTGTGGAAGAACAGGTACAAGCACTACTAGAGGCAGGATTCATAAGAGAAGTTAAGTACCTACTATGGCTAGCTAACATCGTCTTGGTGAAAAAATCAAATGGGAAATGGCGAATGTGCACCGACTACACCAATCTCAACAAAGCCTGCCCAAAAGATCCTTACCCACTCCCAAGTATCGATGCTCTGGTAGATGCTTCATCCGGAAATAGATACCTCTCGTTTATGGATGCATATACCGGATACAACCAAAACCCCATGTATCCACCAGATCAAGAGAAGACCTCGTTTTTGATGCCAAAAGCAAGTTACTGCTACATTGTAATGCCTTTCGGTCTCAAGAATGCGGGAGTGGTGCATGAAATTGTGATCTCAGGTAACGGCACCAGAAACTCTGTACGCACGTCTTAATGAATTGTTTTTCATTCACAACTTCGATACAACTAACCAGCAAGTGCACTGGGTCGTCCAAGTAATAAACCTTACGCGAGTAAGGGTCGATCCCACGGAGATTATTGGTATGAAGCAAGCTATGGTCATCTTGTAAATCTCAGTCAGGCGGATATAGAATAGTTATGGAGTTTTCAAAAATAAATAATAAAATAGGGATAGAAATACTTATGTAAATCCTTGGTGAGAATTTCAGATGAATGCATGGAGATGCTTTCGTCCCTCTAAACCTCTGCTTTCCTGCTGTCTTCATCCAATCAGTCTTACTCCTTTCTATGGCTGGCTTTATGTAAGGACATCACCGTTGTCAATGGCTACTTTTGATCCTCTCTGGAAAATGGTCCAAATGCTCTGTCACAGCACGGCTAATCATCTGAGGTTCTCGATCATACTGGAATAGGATTCACCCTCCTTTTGCGTCTGTCACTACGCCCAGTACTCGCGAGTTTGAAGCTCGTCACAGTCATTCAATCCCAGAGTCCTACTCAGAATACCACAGACAAGGTTTAGACTTTCCGAACTCTCATGAATGCCGCCATCAATCTAGCTTACACCACGAATATTCTGATTAAGAGATCGAAGAGATACTCATTCAATCTAAGGTAGAACGGAAGTGGTTGCCAGGCACGCGTTCATAGGGAATGATGATGATTGTCACGTTCATCACATTCAGGTTGAAGTGCGAATGAATATCTTAGAAGTGGAATAAGTTGAATTGAATAGAAAAACAGTAGTACTTTGCATTAATCTTTGAGGAACAGCAGAGCTCCACACCTTAATCTATGGAGTGCAGAAACTCTACCGTTGAAAATACATAAGTGAATGGTCCAGGCATGGCCGAATGGCCAGCCCCCAAACTTGATCAATAGGATCAAAATATAATCCAAAGATGTCTAATACAATAGTAAAAAGTCCTATTTATAATAAACTAGCTACTAGGGTTTACAGAAGTAAGTAATTCATGCATAAATCCACTTCTGGGGCCCACTTGGTGTGTGCTTGGGCTGAGCTTGAATGTTACACATGCAGAGGCTCTTTCTGGAGTTGAACGCCAGGTTGTAACGTATTTCTGGCGTTCAACTCTGGTTTGTGACTTGTTTCTGGCGTTTGACTCCAGACAGCAGCGTAGAACTGGCGTTCAATGCCCTTTTACGTCGTCTAAACTCGTTCAAAGTATGAACTATTATACATATCTGGAAAGCTCTGGATGTCTACTTTCCAACGCAATTAGAAGCGCGCCAGTTTGAGTTCTGTAGCTCCAGAAAATCCACTTTGAGTGCAGGGAGGTCAGAATCCAACAGCATCAGCAGTCCTTCTTCAACCTCTGAATCTGATTTTTGCTCAAGTCCCTCAATTTCAGCCAGAAAATACCTGAAATCA
>NC_029794.2:64602053-64606128 GCF_000816755.2 Arachis ipaensis
AGCACATGGTTAGGGACAGCTTGGTTTAGCCACTTAGACCAGGATTTTATTCCTTTAGGCCCTCCTATCCACTGATCCTCAAAGCCTTGGGATCCTTTTTATTTTCCCTTGCCTTTTGGTTTTAAGGTTTGTTGGCTTTTTGCTCTTGCCTCTTGGTTTTAAGAGCTTTTGGCTTTTTCTGCTTGCTTTTTCTTTTTCTTTCTATTTTTTTTTTGCAAGCTTTGTTCTTTGCTGCTTTTTCTTGCTTCAAGAATCATTTTTTATGATTTTTCAGATTATCAAATAACATGTCTCCTTATCATCATTCTTTCAAGAGCCAACATATTTAACATTCTTAAACAACAACTTCAAAAGACATATGCACTATTCAAGCATTCATTCAGAAAACAAGAAGCATTGTCACCACATCAATATAATTAAACTAAGTTCAAGGATAAATTCGAAACTCATGTACTTCTTGTTCTTTTGAATTAAAACAGTTTTCATTTAAGAGAGGTGATGGATTCATAGGACATTCATAACTTTAAGACAAAGTTACTAAATACTAATGATCATGTAATAAAGACACAAACTTAGATAAGCAGTTAACATAGAAACAAAAAACAGAGAATGTAAGAACAAGGAATGAGTCCACCTTAGTGATGGTGGTGTTTCCTTCTTGAGGAACCAATGATGTCCTTGAGCTCTTCTATGTCTCTTCCTTGTCTCTGTTGCTTCTCCCTCATTACTTTTTGATCTTTTCTAATTTCATAAAGGATGATGGAGTGCTCTTCATGTTCTACCCTTAGTTGTCCCATGTTGGAACTTAATTCTCCTAGGGAGGTGTTGATTTGCTCCCAATAGTTTTATGGAGGAAAATACATTTGAGGCATCTCCGGGATCTCATGGTGATGAGCTTCATGCGCCTCTTGAGCTCCATGAATGGGCTCTCTTGCTTGCTCCATCCTTTTCTTAGTGATGGGCTTCTCTTCCTCAATTGGAATGTCTCCTTCTATGAAAGCTCCAGCTGAGTAACATAGATGGCAAATAAGATGAGAAAAAGCTAGCCTTGCCATGGGGGAGGGCTTTTCGGCTATTTTCTAGAGTTCAAGGGAGATGACTTCATGAACTTCTACTTCCTCTCCAATCATGATGCTATGAATCATGATGGCCCGATCCACAGTAACTTCGGATCGGTTGCTAGTGGGGATGATGGAGCGTTGTATGAACTCTAACCATCCTCTAGCTACAGGCTTGAGGTCTAGTCTTCTTAGTTGAACCGGCTTGCCTTTGGAGTCAATCTTCCATTGAGCTCCTTCCACACATATGTCCATGAGAACTTGGTCCAACCTTTGATTAAAGTTGACCCTTCTAGTGTAGGGGCGTGCATCTCCTTGCATCATAGGCAAGTTAAACGCCAACCTCACATTTTCCGGACTAAAATCTAAGTATTTCCCCCGAACCAAGGTGAGATAATTCTTTGGGTTCGGGTTCTTACTTTGATCATGGTTCCTAATGATCCATGCATTGGCATAGAACTCTTGAACCATTAGGATGCCGACTTGTTGGATGGGTTTTGTTAGAACTTCCCAACCTCTTCTTTGGATTTCATGTCGGATCTCCGGATACTCATTCTTCTTGAGCTTGAAAGGGACCTCAGGGATCTCCTTCTTCTTGGCCACAACATCATAGAAGTGGTCTTGATGAGCTTTGGAGATGAATCTTTCCATCTCCCATGACTCGGAGGTGGAAGCTTTTGTCTTCCCTTTCCCTTTTCTAGAGGATTCTCCGGTCTTAGGTGCCATCAATGGTAATGGAAAAACAAAAAGCTTATGCTTTTACCACACCAAACTTAGAATTTTGCTCGCCCTTGAGCAAGAAAAGAAAGAATAGATGAAGAAGAAGAAGAAATGGACGAGAGGGAGAGAGAGATGTGTTTCGGCCATTAGGGTGGGTTTGGGTGGGAAATTGATTTTGAATTTTGAAGGTAGGTGGTGTTTATGAGGTAGGTTTATGGGGAAGAGTGGGTGGATGTGAGTGGTGAAGTGGTGATAGGGAAGAGAGATTGAGGTGATTGGTGAAGAGTTTTGGGGAAGAGTGTTTATGGGATTGTGTGAAAGAGGGTGAAAATAAATGAGTGGGGGTAGGTGGGGATCCTATGGGATCCACAGATCCTGAGGTGTTCAAGGATTTACAACCTTGCACCAAATTGGGCATGAAAAATGCTCTTGCACACAACTCTGGGCATTTAGCGCCAGATTGGTGCTTGTTCTGGGCGTTGAACGTCCATTTGTTGCCCATTTCTGGCGTTGAACGCCAGAACCATGCTTGTTCTGGGCGTTCAGCGCCAGCTCTTCTCGAGGGTACAATTCTGGCATTCAAACGCCCAGATGCTGCCCATTTTGGGCGTTCAGCACCAGAACCATGCTCTGTTCTGGCGTTGAACGCCAGCCAGATGCTTCTTACTGGCGTTTAAACGCCAGTGAGATCCTCCTCCAGGGCGTGATTTTTCTTCTGCTGTTTTTGATTCTGTTTTCACTTTTTATATTTATTTTGTGACTCCACATGATCATGAACCTAATAAAACATGAAAGAACAAGAAAAATAAAATTAGATAAAAATTGGGTTGCCTCGCAACAAGCGCTTCTTTAATGTCAATAGCTTGACAGTGGGCTCTCATGGAGCCTCACAGATGTTCAGAGCATTGTTGAGACTCCCCAACACCAAACTTAGAGTTTGGATATGGGAGTTCAACACCAAACTTAGAGTTTGGTTGTGGCCTCCCAACACCAAATTTAAAGTTTGACTGTGGGGGCTCTAGTTGACTCTGCAGTGAGAGAAGCTTTTTATGCTTTCTCTCCATTGGTACAGAGAGAGATCCTTGGGTTTTAAACACAAGGTTGTCCTCATTTAATTGAAGGATCAATTCTCCTCTGTCCACATCAATCACAGCTCTTGCTGTGGCTAGGAAGGGTCTTCCAAGGATGATGAATTCATCCTCATCCTTCCCAGTATCTAGGACTATGAAATCAGCAGGGATGTAAAGGCCTTCAACCTTTACTAACACGTCCTCTACTTGTCCATAAGCCTGTTTTCTTGGATTGTCTGCCATCTCTAATGAGATTTTAGTGGCTTGCACCCCATAGGTTCCCAGTTTCTCTATTACAGAGAGGGACATGAGGTTTATCCCTGAACCAAGGTCACACAAAGCCTTCTCAAAGGTCATGGTGCCTATGGTACAAGGTATTACGAACTTTCCAGGATCCTGTTTCTTCTGAGGCAATCTCAGTTGATCCAGATCACTTAGTTCATTGGTAAACAAGGGAGGTTCATCTTCCCAAGTCTCAATACCAAATAATTTGGCATTCAGCTTCATGATTGCACCAAGGTACTTGGTAACTTACTCTTCAGTAACATCCTCATTCTCTTCAGAAGATGAATACTCATCAGAGCTCATGAATGGCATAAGGAGGTTCAATGGAATCTCTATGGTCTCTAGATGAGTCTCAGATTCTGTTGGTTCCTCAGAGGGAAACTCCTTATTGATCACTGGACGTCCCAGGAGGTCTTCCTCCTTGGGATTCACGTCCTCTCCTTCCCTTACAGGTTCGGCCATGGTGATCAATTTAATGTCCTTGCACTCTCCTTTTGGATTTTCTTCTGTATTGCTTGGGAGAGTACTAGGAGGGATTTCAGTGATCCTTTTACTCAGCTGGCCCACTTGTGCCTCCAAATTTCTAATGGAGGACCTTGTTTCATTCATGAAACTTACAGTGGCGTTGGACAGATCAGAGACTAAGTTTGCTAAATTAGAGGTATTTTCTCCAGAGTTCTCTGTCTGTTGCTGAGTGGATGATGGAAAAGGCTTGCTATTGCTAAACCTGTATCTTCCACCATTATTAAAGCCTTGTTAAGGCTTTTGTTGATCCTTCCATGAGAGATTTGGGTGATTTCTCCATGATGAGTTATAGGCGTTTCCATAAGGTTCACCTAAGTAATTTACCTCTGCTATTATAGGGTTTTCAGGATCATAAGCTTCTTCTTCAGAAGATGCCTCTTGAGTACTGTTGGATGCAGCTTGCATTCCATTCAGACT
>NC_029794.2:64606230-64608677 GCF_000816755.2 Arachis ipaensis
AAAAAGTCAGTTAGTTAGTTGAAACAAATTTTGAAAATCAATTTTGAAGAGATAAGAGGATAAGAAGTTAGAAAAGATATTTTAAAATCAAATTTTTGAAAAAGATATGATTTTGAAAAAGATAAAATAGAAAGATATTTTTGAAAAGATATGATTGAAATTAGTTTTGAAAAAGATTTGATTTTTAAAATCACAATTAATGACTTGATTCACAAGAAATCACAAGATATGATTCTAGAACTCAAAGTTTGAATCTTTCTTTACAAGCAAGTAACAAACTTGAAATTTTTGAATCAAAACATTAATTGATGATGTTATTTTAGAAAATTAGGAGATAAAGATAAGAAAAAAGATTTTTGAAAAATATTTTTAAAATTTTCGAAAATAAATAAAAAAAATGAAAAAGATTTGATTTTTGAAAAAGATTTTGAAAAAGATAAGATTTTTAAATTGAAAATTTGATTTGACTCATAAAAACAACTAGATTTTAAAAAGTTTTAAAAAAGTCAACTCAAATTTTCGAATTTATGAGAGAAAAGAGGGAAAGATATTTTTTTTTATTTTTGAATTTTTAATGATGAGAGAGAAAAACATGAAAAATGATGCAATGCATGAAAGTTATGGATCAAAGTATGTGATGAATGCAAGAACACTATGAATGTCAAGATGAACACCAAGAACACTTTGAATGTCATGATGAACATCAAGACTTATTTTTGAAAATTTTTATATGCAAAGAAAACATGCAAGACACCAAACTTAGAAATCTTTCATGTTTAGACACTATGAATGCAAAAATGCACATGAAAAACAAGAAAAGATGCAAAACAAGAAAACATCAAGATCAAACAAGAAGACTTACCAAGAACAACTTGAAGATCATGAAGAACACCATGAATGCATGAATTTTTTGAAAAAATGCAAGATGAACATGCAATTGACACCAAACTTTAAATCTGACTCAAGACTCAAACAAGAAATACAAAATATTTTTTTGATTTTTTTGATTTTATGAATTTTTTTGTATTTTCTTTTAATAAAAATTTTTTTTCGAAAATCATTTTGAAAAATAAGGATTCCAAAATTTTTAATATGAATTCCAGGAATCTTATGCTCTTTAAACTAAAGCTCCAATTACAGGGTCAGGCATGGCTTAATAGCCAGCCAAGCTTTAGTATGTAACTCAGACATGACACGCCTGACATTCCCTATTCAGAAGAATTAGACATGGCTTTACAACCAGCCAGGCTTTAACATGCTTCATGAAACACTAGAATTCATTCTTAAAAATTCTGAAGAAAAATATATTTTTGAAAACATTTTTATTTTAAAAATTTTTTCGAAAACAAAGGAGAAATTTTTGAAAGATTTTTTAAAAATTTTTGAAAATAAAACAAAAAGAAAATTACCTAATCTGAGCAACAAGATGAACCGTCAGTTGTCCAAACTCGAACAATCCCCGGCAACGGCACCAAAAACTTGGTGCACGAAATTGTGATCTCAGGCAACGGCGCCAGAAACTCTGTACGCATGTCTTAATAAATCGTTTTTCATTCACAACTCCGATACAACTAACCAGCAAGTGCACTGGGTCGTCCAAGTAATAAACCTTACGTGAGTAAGGGTCGATCTCACGGAGATTGTTGGTATGAAGCAAGCTATGGTCACCTTGTGAATCTCAGTCAGGCGGATATCAAAAGGTTATGGAGTTTTCGAAATTAAATAATAAGTAAACATAAACTAAGGATAAAAATACTTATGTAATTCATTGGTTAGAATTTCAGATAAGCGTATAGAGATGCATTCGTTCCTCTGAACCTCTGCTTTCCTGCTGTCTTCATCCAATCAATCTTACACCTTTCCATGACTGGCTTTATGTAAGGATATCACCGTTGTCAATGGCTACTTTTAATCCTCTCTGGAAAATGGTCCGATGCGCTGTCACTGCATGGCTAATCGTCTGGAGGCATCACCCTTGTCAATGGCTGCATCCTATCCTCTTGTGAAAATGGTCCAAATGCTCTGTCACAGCACAACTAATCATCTGAGGTTCTCGATCATACTGGAATAGGATTCACCCTCCTTTTGCGTCTGTCACTACGCCCAGCACTCGCGATCCACACCTCGAGACGACAAGGAGTTTCTAATTACGTTTCATGATGACAAAAAGATAAGTTAAGTTGAATAAGACGAAGATTCTATAAGTAAGCGTGAAGTTAGACTTACACTACTTGCACTGTTAGTAGTAGTAAGGGATACTTGCGCACGGACTGTTGGTGAAGGCAAGATGGAATCTAACTTACTCATAGAGAACCTAGAGAATTAGTCTTAGAAGCACCATATTCGATCTAACTACCGCCGTAAGTACTCTCAGGCCTTTCAGATTTGGAACAGACACCATAAGGCTCATCCTGAGACCCTAACTTACTGACACTGCTTGAAGTTTG
>NC_029794.2:64608702-64613815 GCF_000816755.2 Arachis ipaensis
ACAGCAGAGCTCCACACCTTAATCTATGGAGTGTAGAAACTCTACCGTTAAAAATACATAAGTGAGAGTCCAGGCATGGCCGAGATGGCCAGCTCTCAAACGTGATCTAAGATAGCATACAACTGATCAAAGATGGTCAAAAAGACTAGTAAAAGGTCCTATTTATAATAAACTAGCTACTAGGGTTTACAGAAGTAAGTAATTGATGCATAAATCCACTTCCGGGGCCCACTTGGTGTGTGCTTGGGCTGAGCTTGAGTGTTACACGTGTAGAGGTCATTCCTGGAGATGAACGCCAGCTTTTGTGCCAGTTTGGGCGTTCAACTCTGGTTTTGGCTCCTTTTCTGGCGCTGGACGCCAGATTTGGGTAGAAAGCTGGCGTTTAACGCCAGTTTACGTCTACTATTCTTGGCCAAAGTATGGAATATTATACATTGCTGGAAAGCCCTGGATGTCTACTTTCCAACGCAATTGGAAGCGCACCATTTCGAGTTCTGTAGCTCTAGAAAATCCACTTTGAGTGCAGGGAGGTCAGAATCCAACAGCATCAGCAGTCCTTTTTCAACCTCTGAATCTGATTTCTGCTCAAGTCCCTCAATTTCGGCCAGAAAGAATCTTTGACTAGCCAAGCTCTCACCGAACATACATACACTCTATATAACTTTAAAATCATACCTAGCTACCCATAATTCTCACTTTTGTATAATTCCCATACTCATGTACCAAATTTTTCTTTAATTTTTATCACATGTGCATTGATCTTTTATTAAACTTAATATTGGGGTAGTTTTGTCCCCTTATTTTATTGAGTATTTTTGGATTTTTCTCTTTTTTCTCTTTTTTTTTTTTGTAGAGAAACAAACATAACTTATCAATGTACATGGATTTTCTATTATTTTTCAATTTTTGTTTTTCATGAGTAGGTTCCCAAATTCCTGATATTCAAATAAATTAGAAACATTATACTTATTAACCCATGTTCCCACAGTTTTCCCATACTTAATTAACACACTATCTTAAGCTAACCAGAGATTCAATTGGGATATTTAATTGTTTTTCTGCTTTAAGGCTAGTGATGTGGTAAAATACAGAACAAGAGGGGGTTAAAAGGCTCAAAGTGGCTGACAAGGGTGATTTAAAGGGTAGGCTTATTTGGGATAAGTGAGCTAAAATCAAATAATGGCCTCAATCATATGCAAACATCTAAATACACTAAATAAAGGACATATAGACTGGAACAAAATACAGATTACAATCATAGAGAAGGAAACACACAGGAATAAAATATTTATGGTTAAATAGTATAACCATGTAAATAAGCTCAAAGTCTCACAGGTTGTGTGTTCTTTGGCTCAAAAATCATGTTCCAAATACAATTTCAAACTAGTTTAACACAAAAATTTTGGTTTTAAATTAGTAAAAATTTTCAAAAAATAGGATCTTAAGAAGAAACTTATTATTTTAACCAAGCAGTAACTAAATGCAAAAATCAAATAAACATGGAATTAAATATGCAAATGCAATAATTAACAAAGAAAATAAAATATTGGTGTTTGAGACAGGAAAGTACTAACCCATGGAGATCGGTATTGACCTCCCCACACTTAAAGATTGCACCGTCCTCGGTGCATGCTAAGATGTGCAGGTGGACGGGTTGTGGTTTCTCAGCTGGGCTCTTTTTTTGTTCCTTTCCTTCCTTAGTGGCCATCCTGAAGAAGGGAAGAGAAAGTAAATTAAATTCAATAGATATATAGCAAGGAAGAGAATGGAAGAGTGGTGATGGATGCACATTAGGATGTAATTGACATTAACACATGCTCTCGAGTACATGTGAAAAGTCAGCAATGAAAAATAGCCAGTGCATCGAAAGATAAGTGGATGCAGGGTGTTTATTGGCATGCCGGAAAAGGGCATGAGTAGCATAGACCAAGAATTACTTGTAATAAAGTACCATATTGTATTGACAATTATATTCAATTAAAATAGTAAAGGGAGTTTATGAAAAGCAAGCATTGAATAGTAGAATAACATAGAGAAGTGCATAATGCCATATGAGCTTTTTCACAAAGACATAGCATGCATGGTGAAGAAGGTATAGAAAGTATTACAGTGAACATGCAAGCAATCCTTTAAAGAAAATAATAATAATTGTCAAACATATAATGAGGAATAATGACTCAAATAAAATTCTAACACCAATAAAAATAATACAATGAATGAAAGTATGCAAATAAATGAAATAAAATAGAATGGAAGTGAAAGAAAATAAGAAAGGAAGAAGAAAGAAATAAGAAAAGATAAGAAAAATAAGGATTAGAGAAGAAAAGATAAGAAATTTGGCTGATCTGGATAATCTGTGCGCCGCTTGTGACGCGGACGCGTGAGTGAGGCGGTCGCGTGGTGCGCAAGAAGTCAGGTGACGCGGACGCGTGGGGCACGCGTTCGCGTGGGAGGGCTTGGGCTTCCAGCACGAGTCCAGCCCAACTCCAGCATAACTTTCGGTCATGCACCCTTTTGACGTAAATTTTCAAGTCACGCGGTCGCGTGGGAGGCCAAAGTTCCCATGGGACGCGGACGTGTCGGCGACGCAGTCGCGTGGGGTGATTTGTGCCATTGGCACGCCTCCAGCACTGCTCCTGCGAAACTCTCTGTTCGTTTTATTTTCTCCCCTCTCCTTGCGACGCGGACGCGTCACTGATGCGGTCGCGTCGCGTGCTCGCTTTTTTTTTTTTTAATCTGAAAAGAAAATGCAGAATACAGTGTTAATATGAATGTGATGCAAAACTCCAGATTCAATATAATAAAATAAAATAAAACTAGAAAAGAAATAAAACTAAATAAAAAATAAAAAAGGACGATCATACCATGGTGGGTTGTCTCCCACCTAGCACTTTTAGTTATAGTCCTTAAGTTGGACATTTGATGAGCTTCCTGCTATGGTGGCTTGTGCTTGTACTGATCCAGAAATCTCCACCAATGTTTGTATCTCCTGTAACCTCAGGGATTCCAAACTAGGCGCAGAAAGCCTTTAAGTAAGTTAAAGCAAGTGACCAGGCCCCAAGGGTGGTTATTGATAGAATGGATTCCGGGGTCCTAGACCTTGCCCTTGGACCCGTCTTTTGGTTGAGAAATATTGTTCCATTCGGGTGGCAAGCAGTCTGAATTCTCACGTAAGTGGCCAATCAACTTCCTAGACCCATTCATTTGAGCTTTACACCAACCTTTGCATTTAAACATAAAGCTTCCAACCATGATGAACCTTGCAGGATAATTCTTACCACTGACCATCTTCCTCTTATTCATAATGCCACAAAGAGCTCTAAGTTGACCATCCGTCTCCAGTAGCCCATATTCAAGTAGGATTAGAAAGCTAGGAGATATGAAATTTACCCACTTGAATGTTGTGAAGGATGATGGCAACTTAGGGGGAGGTATTTTTAATGAAATTACAAGTTCCACTCCCTTGTGCTCTTCTCTGATAATTACCACCTCTTTGCAAGCTTCTTCAATTTCAACCTCTTCCTCTTGGTATCTTTCTTTCAATTCAATCTCCTCTTCATTGCTTTCCAAGGGCATGGGAGGTTGTGCTTCCTCTTCTTGAATCTCAATCTCTTGATCAACCTCTTCCAAGTCTTCAACTGTGATATGCCTTGGAGGTTGTATACCCTCCTTAGCATCAAATTCAACCGTCTTGGAAGGAGGCTCTATGTCTTGACTTTCCCATGGAGGTTCTGCATCTCCTAGATCTTCAACCAACTTTTTTTCTTGAACAATGACAACTTCTTCTACTTGTTCTAGTACGAATTCATTCTCTGTCTTGTCCACTGGGGTTTCTGGTATCTCCTTCATGCTATGCTCTTCACTAGACTGTCCACGTGGGGCTGTGGCTGATCCTTGTGTATTTAAGTGTCTAGAAGCCCATTGAATTAATACTTGCCCCAGTTGTTGAACAGTTGCCTGAAATTTAATTACTGTTTCCCTTAGGCGATCCTCTGCTTCTCGGGTTACCGGACTTGGACATGATACAAAAGAAAGTGGTGGTGGTTGGGAGTGATTGGATTGGAATTGGGGTGGTTCTATATATGGTTCATATGACTCATAAGGTGGTTGGTATGGTGGTTGAGGGTTAGGGTCATATGGAGGTGAATGGTGGAAAGGGGCTTGTGAGTATGGTGGTCCAAAGTCATGTTAAAGAAAGGGTTCATAGGCATCTGGTGGTGGTTGTTGATAGTCCACTGGAGGTGGTTGTTGCCATGAGGGTTGATCAAATCCTTGTGGCTCCTTCCATCTTTGATTGTTCCAACCTTGATGCCTGTTCTCATTGTAATTTCTTCTTCCTGCAACATAATTGTAACCAGACTCATAGCCAAAGGGGTGAGAGTTCATAGTAGCAAAATAAAAATGAAAATAAAAACAAATTTAAATTAAAAGGTTATTTAAATTTTGAATTTGAAAATTAAATTTTGAAATTTTGAAATTTGAAATTTTGAAATTTGAATTTTAAATATTTTAAATTTGAATATTTGAAATTTGAAATTTGAAATTTGAAAATTTTTAAATTTAAATTTTGAAAATTCTTAAATTTGAATTTTGAAATTTGATTTTTGAAATAAGATAAGATAAGATAAAAATTTTAAAAATAAAAATCTAAAAATATTTTTTTTTTCGAAAAAATTAATTACAAATATTTTTGAATTTAATGAGGAAAGAGAAAAATAAAAAAAAATGACACCAAATTTCAAATTTTTAGATCAAAACGAAGAAAACAACTAAGAATAGCTTGAAGGTCAAGATGAACGCGAAGAACAACTCGAAGATCAAGATGAACACTAAGAACAAATTTTTGAAAAATTTTGTAATAACAAAATAAAAACCAATAACCTCTTAATTTATGAAAAAGCAAAAATAAAAACAAAAATAAAAACAAATAAACAAACAAAAAGCAAAAAATATTTACAATAACCAATAATAAGGCACACGTTTGCAATTCCCCGGCAACGGCGCCATTTTGACGTCAGGATTTTTGCCAGTCAAGAATGTCATAAAAACAGTCGCGTTGTAGATATAGTCTCTAAACCGACAGAAATCCCTTCGTACAAACGTTTTGGTTGTC
>NC_029794.2:64613900-64630266 GCF_000816755.2 Arachis ipaensis
CTTTAGTAACATCCTCATTCTCTTCAGAAGAGGAATACTCATCAGAGCTCATGAATGGCATAAGGAGGTTTAATAGAATCTCTATGGTCTCTAGATGAGTCTCAGATTCCTTTGGTTCCTCAAAGGGAAGCTCCTTATTGATCACTGGATGTCCTAGGAGGTCTTCCTCCTTGGGATTCACGTCCTCTCCTTCCTTCACAGGTTCGGCCATGGTGATTAATTCAATGGCCTTGCACCCTCCTTTTGGATTTTCTTCTGTATTGCTTGGGGGAGTACTATGAGGGATTTCAGCGATCCTTTTACTCAGCTGGCCCACTTGTGCTTCCAAATTTCTAATGGATGACCTTGTTTCATTCATGAAACTCACAGTGGCCTTAGATAGATCAGAGACTAAGTTTGCTAAATTAGAGGTATTTTGTTCAGAGTTCTCTGTCTGTTGCTGAGTGGATGATGGAAAAGGTTTACTATTGTTAAACCTATTTCTTCCACCATTATTAAAGCCTTGTTGAGGCTTTTGATCCTTCCATGAGAATTTTGGATGATTTCTCCATGATGGGTTATAGGTGTTTCCATAAGGTTCACCCATATAATTTACCTCTGCTATTGCAGGGTTTTCAGGATCATAAGCTTCTTCTTCAGAAGATGCCTCTTGATTACTGTTGGATGCAGCTTGTATTCCATTCAGACTCGGAGAAATCATATTAACTTGCTGAGTCAATATTTTGTTCTGAGCCAATATGGCATTCAGAGTATCAATTTCAAGAACTCCCTTCTTCATAGGCGTCCTATTACTCACAGGATTCCTCTCAGAAGTGTACATGAACTGGTTATTAGCAACCATGTCAATGAGTTCTTGAGCTTCTGCAGGCGTTTTCTTTAGGTGAATGGATCCACCTGCAGAGGTATCCAATGACATTTTAGCTAATTCAGACAGACCATCATAGAATATGTCCAGGATGGTCCATTCTGAAAGCATGTCAGAAGGACACTTTTTGGTCAGTCCTTTGTATCTCTCCCAAGCTTCATAGAGGGATTCACCTTCTTTTTATCTGAAGGTCTGAACATCCACTCTAAGCTTACTCAGCTTTTGAGGAGGAAAGAACTTGGCTAAGAAAGCCTTGACCAGCTTATCCCAAGAGTTCAGGCTATCCTTAGGTTGAGAGTCCAACCATATTCTAGCTCTATCTCTCACAGCAAAAGGGAAAAGCATGAGCCTGTAGACTTTAGGATCTACTCCATTAGTCTTAACAGTATCACAGATCTGCAAGAATTCAATTAAGAACTGAAAAGGATCTTCAGATGGAAGTCCATGAAACTTGCAGTTCTGCTGCATCAGAGAAACTAATTGAGGTTTAAGCTCAAAATTGTTTGCTCCAATGGCAGGAATGGAGATGCTTCTTCCATGAAAATTGGAATTAGGTGCAGTAAAGTCACCAAGCATCCTCCTTGCATTATTATTCTTTTCGGCTGCCATCTCCTCTTCTTGTTCGAAAATTTCTGAAAGGTGCTTGCTGGATTGTTGTAATTTAGCTTCTCTTAGTTTCCTCTTCAGAGTCCTTTCAGGTTCTGGATCTGCTTCAACAAGAGTGTTCTTGTCCTTGCTCCTGCTCATATGAAAAAGAGGGACAGAAAAATAATAATAGGGAGTAGAAGGAGATGAGAGAGAAGGAGAATTTTCGAAAATTATTTTTGAAAAAGAGTTAGTGATTTTCGAAAATAGTTTTTTTGAAAAGTTAGTAATTTTCGAAAATTAAAAATCAAAAATTAAAATAATTAGTTAATTAAAAAGAAATTTTGAAAAAGAGGGAGATATTTTTGAAAATTAGAGAGAGAAAGAGAGTTAGTTAGGTAGTTTTGAAAAAGATAAGAAACAAACAAAAAGTTAGTTAGTTAGTTGAAACAAATTTGAAAATCAATTTTGAAGAGATAAGAGGATAAGAAGTTAGAAAGGATATTTTAAAATCAAATTTTGAAAAAGATAAGATAAAGAGATATTTTTGAAAAGATATGATTGAAATTATTTTTGAAAAAGATTTGATTTTTAAAATCACAATCAATGACTTGATTCACAAGAAATCACAAGATATGATTCTAGAACTCAAAGTTTGAATCTTTCTTAACAAGTAAGTAACAAACTTGAAATTTTTGAATCAAAACATTAATTGGTGATGTTATTTTCGAAAATTATGTGATAAAGGTAAGAAAAAGATTTTGGAAAAATATTTTTAAAAATTTTCGAAAATAAATAAGAAAAGTGAAAAGGATTTGATTTTTGAAAAGGATTTTGAAAAAGATAAGATTTTTAAATTGAAAATTTGATTTGACTCATGAAAACAACTATATTTTAAAAATTTTTTGAAAAAGTCAACTCAAATTTTTGAATTTATGAGAGAAAAGAGGGAAAGATATTTTTTTGATTTTTGAATTTTTAATGATGAGAGAGAAACAAGAAAAATGATGCAATGCATGAAAGTTATGGATCAAAACAATGAATACATGCAAGAATGCTATGAATGTCAAGATGAACACCAAGAACACTATGAAGATCATGATGAACATCAAGAACATATTTTTGAAAATTTTTATATGCAAAGAAAACATGCAAGACACCAAACGTAGAAATCTTTCATGTTTAGACACTATGAATGCAAAAATGCACATGAAAAACAAGAAAAGATGCAAAACAAGAAAACATCAAGATCAAACAAGAAGACTTACCAAGAATAACTTGAAGATCATAAAGAACACTATGAATGCATGAATTTTTCGAAAAATGCAAGATGAACATGCAATTGACACCAAACTTTAAATCTAACTCAAGACTCAAACAAGAAACATGGAATATTTTTGATTTTATGATTTTTTTGTATTTTCTTTTAATTTTTTTTTTCGAAAATCAGTTTGAAAAAGAAAAATAAGGATCCCAAAATTTTTAATATGAATTCCAGGAATCTTATGCTCTTTAGTCTAAAGCTCCAATCAAAGGGTCAGGCATGGCTTAATAGCCAGCCAAGCTTTAGTATGTAACTCAGACATGACACGCCTGACATTCCCTACCCAGAAGGATTAGACATGGCTTTACAGCCAGCCAGGCTTCAACATGCTTCATGAAACACTAGAATTCATTCTTAAAAACTCTAAAGAAAAATATATTTTTGAAAACATTTTTATTTTAATTTTTTTTTTAAATTTTTTTTCAAAAACAAAGGAGAAATTTTTTTGAAATATTTTTGAAAAAGTTTTTTGAAAAGTTTTTGAAAAGAAAACGAAAAGAAAGTTACCCAATCTGAGCAACAAGATGAACCGTCAGTTGTCCAAACTCGAACAATCCCCGGCAATGGCGCCAAAACCTTGGTGCACGAAATTGTGATCTCAGGTAACGGCACTAGAAACTCTGTACGCACGTCTTAATGAATTGTTTTTCATTCACAACTTCAATACAACTAACCAGCAAGTGCACTGGGTCGTCCAAGTAATAAACCTTACGCGAGTAAGGGTCGATCCCACAGAGATTGTTAGTATGAAGCAAGCTATGGTCATCCTATAAATCTCAGTCAGGCGGATATAGAATGGTTATGGAGTTTTCAAAAATAAATAATAGAATAGGGATAGAAGTACTTATGTAAATCCTTGGTGAGAATTTCAGATGAATGCATGGAGATGCTTTTGTCCCTCTAAACCTCTGCTTTCCTGCTGTCTTCATCCAATCAGTCTTACTCCTTTCTATGGCTGGCTTTATGTAAGGACATCACCGTTGCCAATGGCTACTTTTGATCCTCTCTGGAAAATGGTCCGATGCGCTGTCACTGCATGGCTAATCGTCTGGAGGCGTCACCCTTGCCAATGGCTGCATCATATCCTCTTGTGAAAATGGTCCAAATGCTCTGTTACAGCACGGCTAATCATCTGAGGTTCTCGATCATACTGGAATAGGATTCACCCTCCTTTTGCGTCTGTCACTACGCCTAGTACTCGCGAGTTTGAAGCTCGTCACAGTCATTCAATCCCAGAGTCCTACTCGGAATACCACAGACAAGGTTTATACTTTTCGGACTCTCATGAATGCCGCCATCAATCTAGCTTACACCACGAAGATTCTGATTAAGAGATCTAAGAGTTACTCATTCAATCTAAGGTAGAACGGAAGTGGTTGTTAGGCACGCGTTCATAGGGAATGATGATGATTATCACGTTCATCACATTCAGGTTGAAGTGCGAATGAATATCTTAGAAGCGGAATAAGTTGAATTGAATAGAAAAACAGTAGTACTTTGCATTAATCTTTGAGGAACAGCAGAGCTCCACACCTTAATCTATGGAGTGCAGAAACTCTACCGTTGAAAATACATAAGTGAAAGGTCCAGGCATGGCTGAATGGCCAGCCCCCAAACGTGATCAATAGGATCAAAATATAATCCAAAGATGTCTAATACAATAGTAAAAAGTCCTATTTATAATAAACTAGCTACTAGGGTTTACAGAAGTAAGTAATTGATGCATAAATCCACTTCTGAGGCCCACTTGGTGTGTGCTTGGGCTGAGCTTGAATGTTACACGTGGAGAGGCTCTTTCTGGAGTTGAACGCTAGGTTGTAACGTATTTCTGGCGTTCAACTCTGGTTTGTGACTTGTTTCTGGCGTTTAACTCCAGACAGCAGCGTAGAACTGCCGTTCAACGCCCTTTTACATCGTCTAAACTCGTTCAAAGTATGGACTATTATACATTTCTGAAAAGTCCTGGATGTCTACTTTCCAACGCAATTGGAAGCGAGCCATTTTGAGTTTTGTAGCTCCAGAAAATCCACTTTGAGTGCAGGGAGGTCAGAATCCAACAGCATCAGCAGTCCTTCTTCAACCTCTGAATCTGATTTTTGCTCAAGTCCCTCAATTTCAGCCAGAAAATACCTGAAATCATAGAAAAATACACAAACTCATAGTAAAGTCCAGAAATGTGAATTTAACATAAAAACTAATAAAAACATCCCTAAAAGTAACTAGATTCTACTAAAAACATACTAAAAACAATGCCAAAAAGCGTATAAATTATCCGCTCATCATGGAGCTACGTATCAAAGGCTAATGAATAAAGTCTTTTCAGATCATATCGGAAAAATCATGGAAGTCTACGTGGACGACATGTTAATAAAGACACAAAGTGAAGAGACATTATTGTCCGACCTGGCCTAAGTGTTCGACACCATAAGGAAGCATGACATGCGCCTCAATCCCGCAAAATGCACTTTTGCAGTAGAAGCAGGCAAGTTCTTGAGTTTTATGCTCACACAAAGAGGAATTGAGGCAAATCCGGATAAATTCCAGGCCATACTCAACATGAAGAGCCCAACCTGTGTCAAAGAAGTACATCAACTCAACGGGAGGTTGGCAGCCTTGTCTAGGTTCCTAGCGGGATCAGCAGTAAGATCCCTTCCTTTTTATGCCACTCTAAGGAATGGAAAGAACTTTGAATGGACAATGGAATGCGAGCAAGCCTTCCAAGATTTCAAAAGTTTCCTGGGGCGACCACCTATCCTAACTCGACCACAAAAGGAAGAACCACTCGTATTGTACCTTGCGGTAGGAAGTTGGGCAGTAGCCTCACCACTAGTTCGAGAGGACGACTGACGTCAGGATTTTTGCCAGTAAAGAATGTCATAAAAGCAGTCGCGTTGTAGATATAGTCTCTAAACCGACAGAAATCCCTTCGTAAAGAATGTTGAGTTTGGATATAGTCTCTATCCTAGTTATCCTTATCAATTGTGATGAGAATTGGATTCTTCCCCCACCTTATTAACCTCTAACTATGAAGTTAAGTTAAGTGGACAAATTAATTCCAATTTTTAATCAACAATGAGTTTGATAACTCAAGAGTTACCAATGTCTCAACCAAAGCCAAAAGAGAAAAATCCAAATTATTTATATAATAAAAAGGAGCAATCATAAGTCTGAAATACTTCAAAAAATATATTAAAGAGAAAATCAATCTAAACATAGAGAGTCATAAACAAAATTGAGAAAAGAAATAAAAGAACATTGAACCTGGGATTGAGAGTCACTCTAAAACTAAGAGAAATCCTAAATCCTAATCCTAAGAGAGAGGAGAGAACCTCTCTCTCTAAAAACTACATCTACTCCTAAAATTGTGAATTATGAGAGCCTCTTCATGAATGGATGCAGTCCCCCACTTTATAGCCTCTAATCTGTGTTTTCTGGGCCGCAAACTGGGTTAGAAACACTCCAGAATTCGCTGGTTTCGAATTTTGCCACGCTGGATTTCCGTCACTGCGACTCGGCCGCATGGATCACGCGGTCACGTCATCTAGCATTAAGGAGACTATAATATATTATATATCAAATTGAAGCTCCAGATGTTAGCTTTCCAACGCAACTGAAACCGCGTCGTTTGGATCTCTGTAGCTAAAGCTATAGCCGTTTGAGTGCAAAGAGGTCAGGCTGGACAGCTTAGCAATTTCTCCAACTTGTTGCATTCCTTCCACTTTTGCATGCTTCCTTTCCATCCTCTGAGCTATTCCTGCCCTGTAATCTCTGAAATCACTTAACACACATATCAAGGCATCTAATGGTGATAAGAGAGGATTAATAATAAGCAAATATAAGATCAAAGAAGCATGTTTTCAATCAAAGCACATAATTAGGAAGGCAAATGTAAAACCATGCAAATAGTATGAATAAGTGGGTAAAGTGTTGATAAAAACCACTCAATTGAGCACAAGATAAACCATGAAATAGTAGTTTATCAACGACAAAGAGCAACAACCTGTATACTTCATTAGTAAAGTGCTGCAGGGATCCGAGTTGAACTACCAAAATATAGAAAAGTTTGCCTATGCTCTCATACTGACATCTCGACGACTTCGCCCATACTTCCAGGCTCACACTATTAAGGTTCGAACCGACCAGCCCATAAAAGGGATATTGCAGAAAATAGATTTAGCAGGCAGAATTTTACAATGGGCAGTCGAGTTATCCGAGTTCGACCTCCAATATGAAGTGCGGACAGCCATCAAATTGTAGTACTTGGCCGACTTCATTGCAGAATTCACAGATACCCTGGAAACCCCCACAGAATGGAATCTCTACGTGGACGGGTCCTCGAATAATACTGGAAGCGGTGCAGGTGTGATAATAGAAAGCAACCAAGGAACCCAAGTTGAGCTTTCCCTCAAATTTGGGTTCCCGGCCTCAAACAACCAGGCGGAATATGAAGCGTTACTAGCTGGTTTGAAGCTGGCTAAGGAGGTTGGAGCTCAAAAACTCAACATCTTCAGCGATTCACTAGTCACCTCACAAATAACGGGGAGCTATCAAGCCAAAGATCCCACCATGAAAAAGTATTTCAATAAAACCAAGGAACAGCTCGGACAACTCGGGGAATATAAGATCTGCCACATACCCCGCAAACAAAATGTCTGAGCTGATGCACTCTCAAAGCTAGCCAGCACCAAACCAGGGGGCAACAATAGAAGCCTCATCCAGAAAATGCTACAAGACTCGTCAATCTCGGAAGCGGAAAAAGTCCTAGCCATAACAGGTCAGAATCAAGGATGGATGAACCCCATAATTAATTATCTCAAAACAGAAACACTCCCCACAGATGAAAAGGAGGCAAAAAGATTAAAGCGAGAGGCACAGTACTACACCATCATAAACAACACCTTATACAAAAGAGGAATTTCAATACCGTTGTTAAAATGTGTGCCGACCTCTAACACAAGGGAAATTTTAGAGGAAGTACACAGCGGCATTTGTGGCAATCATCTTGGGGCACAAGCCCTCACCAAAAAGGTACTCCGGGCGGAATTTTATTGGCCAACTCTACAAAAAGAAGCTATAGAATTTGTAAAGACATGTCCCTCATGCCAGAAACATGCCAACTTTCACATCGCCCCGCCAGAAGAGCTCATCAGCGTAACTTCGCCTTGGCGATTTGTAAAATGGGGACTCGATCTTCTCGGACCCTTTCCCCAGGGATCAGGACAAGTCAAATTCCTCATAGTCGGAGTAGACTATTTCACAAAATGGATTGAGGCAGAGCCCCTAGCCAACGCCACTGCTCAAAGAAGTCAAAAATTCCTATATAGAAACATTGTCACAAGGTTCGGGGTCCCATACTCCATCACCACAGACAATGGCACCCAATTCACAGATGCAGGCTTCAGAAAATTAGCAGCCGATTTGAACATAAAGCACCGGTTCACCTCTGTTGAACATCCCCAAGCCAATGGAGAAGCTGAAGCTGCCAACAAAGTCATATTGGCCGGGTTAAAATGGAGATTATGGGATGCAAAAGGAGCTTGGGCTGAGGAACTCCCACAAGTCCTATGGGCATATTGGACAACGCCACATTCTACCACAAAGGAATCACCCTTCCGACTAGCATACGGAGCGGAGGCAATGATCCGGTAGAAATTGAGCAAGGGTCGCCTAGAGTAGTACACTACAATGAAGAAGCCAACTCCCAACTGCAAAGGGAAGAACTCGACCTACTCCCGGAAGTCCAGGAAAGAGCTCGGATCAGGGAAGAAGGATTAAAATGTCGAATGGCTTCGAGATATAATCAAAAGGTAGTACCGCAAGGTTTCGTAGAAAATGACCTCACTTTAATCCGAAATGATATCAGAACAACTCGACCTGGAGAAGGAAAGCTGGCAGCAAACTGGAAAGGATCCTACCGAGTCATAGAAGTACTTGGGAAGGGCTACTATAGACTGTCTGAACTCGATGGGCGAGAGCTTCCCAGATCGTGGCACGCCTGCAACCTAAGAAGGTACTATAGTTAGGAATGATAAAGGATCTTGGGATAAGGTACACTATTTTTCCTGAAAAGGTTTTTTAATGAGGTACCAAGCTAGGCCCTACAAACTATTCGACTTACAGGAATGAAAAACTACCACATGTATATATTTGAACTTTCTTTTAAATAAAATATATTTTAGATATTCTACAACTTCTCAAGACGCATTAATCTGAAGCATTCATCATCCGATTATAAAGCAACAGATCGGCAGAAAAGTGAAAAACAGATTCACTGCACGATCACGATAAAGACCAATAGACATGAAAACGCGATTCATCTAAAGATCGACCAAACAAAGATAGTAACCACCTTCTACAAATTGGCAAGATGAACACAGAATAATGCAAGAAGTTATCGAAAGTGATCCAGAAAAAGAACCTGACGAGGTCTTATAGATTGCTAAATAATAACTTAAAGACTGGCCGACGTTAAGAAGTCGGACCGAGTCAACCCAAGTTATCAGCAAATCCCTGGAAAGAGGTCTGACCAACCATATAAAAGAGGAATTGCTATAACTTAGAAGAGATCGACATGATGAAATCGGTCTCCTACGAAAAACAGGTTATAAAATTAATCCCTGAAAGAGACCTGACAAAGGTCCAAGAAAGAGGATTACAAAAAACTTAGAAGAGATCGACATAAAGAAGTCGGTCTCCTACGAAAAACAAGTTATAAAAGTAATCCCTGAAAGAGACCTGACAAAGGTCCAAGAAAGAGGATTACACAATAAGTCTCCTACAACAAACAAGTTATAAAAGTAATCCCTGAAAGAGACCTGACAAAGGTCCAAAAAAGAGGATTACAAAAATAACTTAGAAAAGGACGACGCAAAAAAGTCGGTCTCCTACAACAGACAAGTTATAAAAGTAGTCTCTGAAAGAGACCTGACAAAGGTCCAAAAAAGAGGACTACAAAAATAACTGGAAAGAGGACCAATGTAAAGAAATCGGTTATGGATGACCAGAAATAAACACAAGTAAGAGCCAGAAAACCGAAACACGAGTTGGATCCACACATCCGCAAAGGATCCAAGCTACAAGCAATAAGTACAAAGCAATCCAAAGAGGCCGAGTAGCAAGGCTTCGGCATTCTCAAAACCCAGAAAGGTGCCAAAAACAAGTGCAAACAAGCATGATATAAAATGCAATATTATAAACAAGCTTCAAGATCAGGCCCAAAGCTTGAAAGCTACTTGTTGTTTTTTCAAAATAAAAAGTTGCTAAACAAGCAACCAAAAGGAGTATCAACAGTCAGCAAAATATTCAAATTACAGAAATAAAGAGTTTAAAAAGCCCACAAGTCGGGCTATCTACACAAACATCCAAGAAAAATTAGTTAAGATCGGGAGCCTTCTCGGTGGCATCAGTCTGGGGTGAAGGAGGGCGAGTTTGGAGAGGCACTGCATCCACCGTACCGTCGTCCCTATTCAGAATTTGACAATCAGGATCTAATTCTGGACGAGCAATCCCAGCAGGAGGAACTATAGAGGTCGACACTTTAGCAGCAGGCGCAGAGGGAGGTTCGACATCATCATCATCGTGATCGTCGGGAACAATCTTACCATCCCTCACAAATATTGTCCAAGCTAAAAAGAGTAAGATTAACCTCAAGAGCGAGAACTTGAACCTGCTCCTTCAAATTATCATAAGCAGCGTTTACACTGCCGACAAGGTGACCTTGGAGCTCGAAATAGTCAACTCGGGCAGACTCCAACTCCTCCCTCAGACGTATCACCTCCCGATAAGACGTGACATAACTATCTTTATGCCTCAACGCAGTGTCCTCGGCCAATCTCACAGAAGCCGTCAGAGCAAGAGAACTAGCCTTTTCGTTCTCTAGATCCTTCTCCAGTTTGGCTACTTTCACCTCATGCTCCTCTTTCAAGCCCTTCATCCAGTCGAATTCCTGTTTTGCCTCCTCCATGAAGGCATTGGTGGCATGGAGAGGAAGATTTTGAGCAGTTCGGTACTAGGCAGCTCCCATATGTGACATTTTTATACTACTCCGAGTTATAAAGTCCAAATGACGAAGAAGTGATACATCATCCATAGGAAGGACACCGTATGGACCGATCTGCTGATCTACAAACTCGACTGAGTCAAAATCAGGGGCATCAATGTTGAAAGGCTCAATTGTTTTTTGTTTCTTGTTGGGAGGAGCACCAGAAGTAACAGCGGAAGACTGCGGAGGCTCGGCCAGGTGAACCCTAGGAGTGGGAATTACCCTCCTCGGGCCAAGAGAACTCGGCACAGGCAGCTTCACCGGAACTTGGGAAGATCCCTCTCCCGCCACCATGGCTGAGATATTTTGAGCAGTTGCAGCCTTCTTTGCTTTCTTGTAGGCCTTCAGAGAATCGTTATTTTTTGACATCTCTGAAAATACATAATCGACCACAGCAATGGGTTACAATCACAAAAAGAAGAAGTAAAACTAAAAAGCAAGTATATAAACAAGTCGGACAGTACCTAAAACAGTTCGAACCAAAGACGGGTCACTCAAAAACTTTTTTGTATCAAGATGGGGTGGTTTCCCCCATAAATCTTCAAGAACAACTACAAAAGCTCGTTCAACCTCGTCAAGCATCTCCCAGGTATAGCGAGACACTCTCACATTCTTTTGCCATTCTAGAGGAAAGGCAGGCTCATCATTTTCATCAAGAAAAAAGGGGCGGGCCCCCTCAACAGCACAGACTTGGAAGAAATAATTCTTAAAATCTTTAAAAGACTCATCATACATGGCAAAAACTTTATGCCCTTGGGCCGACCTGAAAGAAACCCAGGAAACTTTCTTTTTGAAAGACCCTCCGGGCTTGGCAGAAACAAAAAGATAGAGGAAAAGAGTCTGATAAGGTATTATGCCTAACTCTTGGCAAAGCAGCTGAAAAATCTTGATAAAACCCCAGGAATTCGGATGAAGCTGGGATGGGGCAATATTACAAGACCACAACAAATCGGTTTCAAAAGCAGTAAAAGGAAAGGTAATGTCCAACTGGCTGAAGAAATATTCATAGGCATAGAAAAAGGGACGCTCCCCCTCGACCGAAGTAGGAAAACAAACCCTCTCATCAGAATCGGGCGCTACAAGCTCATAATCTCTCTCCCGGGCACTGCTACCACAAATCCTATGACGTTTCCTCAGCTCTACACAAAAATCAGCGTCCACCACAGAGACACACATCAAGACAAGGGAGTCCAGCCAATCAGACATCCCCTCAGGAACTTTAGAAGACATCTCTACAATGTTATTGCGAGAAGACATGAGGCCAACTTATCCTACAATAAGAAAAGAAGATGGGATTACCAAAAAACATCTCGGACGAGGGGCAAAATAACTCGACTAGTATACAGAAGAACAAATAGAAAAGGAAAACCCCAAGACTCAAACCAAAGTCCTAGGGCATCCTTTGGAGGCAGTAACAAAGCAAGGTTTCAGGAAAAATCCACAACTTACGTCCCGACATCTCTCAAACAAAAACAAGATTTCAAATAACAGACATTTCAGAAAAGAAAGCCAGAACACAAAAAGTCACTATCTTTTTACAATCTATCAGCAAAAAGCATCATGCCAAGCAGAAATCGCCAAAGGCGCAACCTTTTCTCAGAATCAAACAAAAACCAAAACAAATATCACAGCAAACAGGAAAAGCTATCAACAGGGCAAAAAACCAAGGAGCAATCTTCGATTAAGTGAGTAAAGATGCAGTTTTTCTGGGTATCGGACAGAAGCGACAGTAGAACAAGCAAAGCCCTAGAAGCATCAAACAACAGGAAAGGCGAAAAGGATCATGCAAAAGACAAAGAAACTCCCAGAACACACATTACAACAGTAATCAGGCGCGGCAGAAGCAAAAAGATCCAAACTTTCTCCAAAATCAAAACTTTCTCAATATCATACATGAAAATGACGTGAAAAAGAGAAAGGAAGAAACACCAACCTGAACGAAGAAAGAAGCTTCGAAGGAGATTGAAGAGGAAAAAATGGAATCACCCAAAATCGCCAAATGATGCTGCAACGCGAGAAAAGCAAAATGCAGGCAAAAACAAAAGTGAGAAAGTAAAGGGTGAAGTTACGAAGAAAGACAAAGAAGAGAAACCATTTTTCGATTGCAAAAATTCAAAATAAAGCCAAGGGAAACGGGGCAATTAATACCAATTAATGAAGGTATTAAACCCTCGCACGTTCCCAAGAACAAAGCGCTAATATAAAAGTGCGCGCTCTTAGAGGAAGGCGTTCCACATTCAAAAGAGGTTCTAGAAAGAAAGGAATCGACAAAATGCTCGAGTTCGGTTTCACTAGAGAAAGATCGAAGTTAAGGACTTGACCTCAAAGCAGAAGACCGAGCTCAAGCAGCGGCACTGTTCACACCCTGGGTCGAGCTATCCGACCCGGGATGTTCAGTAACAAAGCGACCGACCTCTTCAAGTCAGGCTATCCGACCTCTTCTCAAAAGAGGTCGGCCAAATCGACAGGAAAGCCCAATAAAGGGCCCAAATAGAGGAACACGACCCAAATCCAAAGATAATCCAAGCCTATAGAGATAAAGGCGGTTCCCTTGAGGATAAGCTGACCTCAACTCAAAGATAAAGATAAGATAAGATAACCAACTTATCTTATCTAGAAAGGTCACTCTACAACTACTATAAATACACTAGAGCACCCAGGTATAACTCATACTCTGATTCTACAATAAACCTGCTTAATACCCATGCCAACTTAAGCATCGGAGTCTCTTGCAGGTACCCCCCACCCTCCGGTGACCACGGATCAGAAGTGAAGCCAGTCCAACAAGTCTGACACAACAGCTCCGGCTATCATCAGCCAGCCGGACACGTCATCTCCGTCCAGCACAGAAGATCTCATCCGAGATCTACCTACAGTTTCAGGTAACCCTTGGAACTAAAGGTAAATCAAGCAAGCAATTAAAGAAATCAAAATAAAGAAAAGCAATTAATAAAGATAGACATTCATGGCAAGAATTGAGATCATAGGCCTTCCACCCTAGTCACTAATAACAATAATTAAAAAGAATTTATCTTGTTACGTCATCCCGAATGATGGAAGAAGATATAGGTTATCTTCGATGAGACAAAGTCTAACAAGACTAGCTAATCTCAATCCAAATGTTCTAATCAACTCATTAATTGGATTAGCAAGAGATTAGAGTCAATGGAAATCATAATAGCTAACAACTCTAAATCACCAACATAAGTTGGGTTTTCATGACTCAAGATTGCCTAATTACTCAACCAAGCATCTTGTCAAACACTTGGAAGTCATAAAAGGAAAGCATAATAAATGACAAGAAATAGTAAAATCTACCAACTACAAATTGCAAGGAGAGAAAATCAACAACTCAAATTCATAATAAAAGACATCAAACATCAATTACATTAATAGAAAATCCAAATCCAACAAGTGTTCATCAATCCTAAACAAAGAGGCATGAAAAGGAAAATTAACAAGAGGGAACAAGAAAATTACATCACTAGAGCATGAAAATGTAGAAGAAACAAGATGAAAGCAAGGAATTAAACATGGATCTATGATGCAATTAATCCTAGGAACCCTAATTCTAGAGAGAAGAGGGTGCTTCTCTCTCTAGAAACTAAGCTACATGATGCAAAAACTTCAAAAAATTGCTCCCCCTTGCTTGAACTTCAATTCTGCATGAAATACACTCAGAAACAAGTTGGATTTAGGCCTGGACAGCTCAGAAATTGCCCCCAGCGTTTTGCCTTTAAGTGGGTTACGTGTGAGTATCGACACGTACGCATGATGCACGAAATTGTGATGTCCAGGCTCAAACAATCCCTGGCAACGTGAGCAACTTGGTACACGTAATCGTGATTACACTTTAATGATGTAAAATTCATGGCTCTTTCTTTCCCTGGCAATGGCGCCAAGAACATGGTGCCAATACCATGGTTCACAACTTCGATACAACTAACCAGCAAGTGCACTGGGTCGTCCAAGTAATACCTTACGTGAGTAAGGGTCGAATCCCACGGAGATTGTTGGTATGAAGCAAGCTATGGTCACCTTGAAAATCTCAGTTAGGCAGATATAATTTGATAATGGTGTTTTCAAATAATATATAATAGAATAGGGATAGAGGTACTTATGTAAATCATTGGTAGGAATTTCAGATAAGCGAATGGAGATGCTTTCGTTCCTCTGAACCTCAGCTTTCCTACTATCTTCATCCAATCCGTCTTACTCCTTTCCATGGCTGGCTTTATGCAAGGGCATCACCGTTGTCAGTGGCTACATCCCCTCCTCTCAGTGAAAAATATGCTCACATGCTCTGTCACAGCACGGCTAATCATCTGTCAGTTCTCGATCATGCTGGAATAGGATTCACCCTCCTTTTGCATCTGTCACTAACGCCCAGCACTCGCGAGTTTGAAGCTCGTCACAGTCATTCAATCATTGAATCCTACTCGGAATACCACAGACAAGGTTTAGACTTTCCGGATTCTCTTGAATGCCGCCATCATTCTAGCTTACGCCACGAAGATTCTGGTTAGGAGATCTAAGAGATATTCATTCTAGCTTATTTCATGTAGAACGGAAGTGTTTGTCAGGCACGTGTTCATAGGGGAGAATGGTGATGAGCGTCACACATAATCATCACCTTCATCACGTTCTTGGGTGCGAATGGATATCTTAGAAGCGAAATAAGATGAATTGAATAGAAAACAGAAGTACTTGCATTAATCTTTGAGGAACAGCAGAGCTCCACACCTTAATTTATGGAGTGTAGAAACTCTACCGTTGAAAATACATAAGTGATAGGTCCAGGCATGGCCGAGGTGGCCAGCCCCCTAAAACATGATCAACAGTCTCCTAAGATGAACAATGGATTACAACTGAGACCAAAGATGCCTAATACAATAGTAAAAGGTCCTATTTATAATAATCTAGCTACTAGGGTTTACAGAAGTAAGTAGTTGATGCATAAATCCACTTCCGGGGCCCACTTCGTGTGTGCTTGGGCTGGGCTTTAACTTTCCACGTGCAGAGGTCCTTCTTGGGGTTGAACGCCAGTTTTTGTGCCAGTTTGGGCGTTCAACTCTGGTTTTGGCTCCTTTTCTGGCGCTGGACGCCAGATTTGGGCAGAAGGCTGGCGTTGAACGCCAGCATACATCATTTATTCTTGGCTAAAGTATGGACTATTATACATTTCTGGAAAGCCCTGGATGTCTACTTTTCAACGCAATTGGAAGCGCGCCATTTCGAGTTCTGTAGCTCCAGAAAATCCACTTTGAGTGCAGGGAGGTCAGAATCCAACAGCGTCAGCAGTCCTTCTTCAACCTCTGAATCTGATTTCTGCTCAAGTCCCTCAATTTCAGCCAGAAAATACTTGAAATCACAGAAAAACACACAAACTCATAGTAAAGTCCAGAATTGTGAATTTAACATAAACACTAATGAAAACATCCCCAAAAGTAACTAGATCCTACTAAAAACATACTAAAAACATTGCCAAAAAGCGTATAAATTATCTGCTCATCACAACACCAAACTTAAATTGTTGCTTGTCCCCAAGCAA
>NC_029794.2:64630385-64641748 GCF_000816755.2 Arachis ipaensis
CCAGGATTTTATTCCTTTAGGCCTTCCTATCCACTGATGCTCAAAGCCTTGGGGTCCTTTTTATTTGCCCTTGCCTTTTGGTTTTACGGGTTATTGGCTTTTTGCTCTTGCCTTTTGGTTTTAGGGGTTATTGGCTTTTTCTGCTTGCTTTTTCTTTGTATATTTTTTTTTCGCCTATCTTTTTTTTTTTTTGGCAAGCTTTGTTCTTTGCTGCTTTTTCTTGCTTCAAGAATCATTTTTTTATGATTTTTCAGATTATCAAATAACATGTCTCCTAGTCATCATTCTTTCAAGAGCCAACATATTTAACATTCTTAAACAACAACTTCAAAAGACATATGCACTGTTCAAGCATTCATTCAGAAAACAAGAAGCATTGTCACCACATCAATATAATTAAGCTAAGTTCAAGGATAAATTCGAAACTCATGTACTTCTTGTTCTTTTGAATTAAAACATTTTTCATTTAAGGGAGGTGATGGATTCATAGGACATTCATAACTTTAAGACAAAGTTACTAACTACTAATGATCATATAATGAAGACACAAACATGGATAAGCACACATCATAGAAAATGAAAAACAGAAGAAATAAGAACATGGAATGAATCCACCTTAGTGATGGTGGCGTTTCCTTCTTGAGGAACCAATGATGTCCCTGAGCTCTTCTATGTCTCTTCCTTGTCTTTGTTGCTCCTCCCTCATTGCTTTTTGATCTTCTCTGATTTCATGAAGGATGATGGAGTGCTCTTGATGTTCCACCAGTAGTTGCTTCCAATAATTGTGTGGAAGAAAATATATCCCCTGAGGTATCTCAGGGATCTCTTGATTTGCAGTCAAATATTCTACCACTGAGCTATAGACCCTTGATGGAAGCTTTTGTCTTCCCTTTCCTCTTTCTAGAGGTTTCTCTGGCCTTAGGTGCCATCAATGGTTATGGAAAAAAACAAAAAAAGCTATGCTTTTACCACACCAAACTTAGAATGTTGCTCGCCCTCGAGCAAAAGAAGAAAGAGTAGAAGAATAAGAAGAAGATATGGAAGAGATGGATGGGAGTGTGTATTCGGCTATATGGGTGGGATTGGGTGGGAGAGAGATGTTGAATTTTGAAGGTAGTGGGTGTATGGATGTGAGTGGTAAATGGAAAACAGAAGGGATGATCATGAATGAAAAGAGAGATGATGAGGTAGGTGGGGATCCTGTGGGGTCCACAGATCCTGAGATGATACTGTAGGGTCCACAGATCCTAAGGTGTCAAGGCATTTACATCCCTGCACCAATTTAGGCATGTAAAATGCCCTTGCACACAACTCTGGGCGTTTAGCGCCAGGTTGGTGCCCATTTTGGGCGTTCCTGGACGTCCCGGGAGGTCTTCCTCCTTGGGATTCACGTCCTCCTCTCCCTTATTGGGTTCGGCCATTTTGCTTATATCAATGGCCTTGCACTCTCCTTTTGGATTCTCTTCTGTATTGCTTGGGAGAGTACTGGGAGGGATTTCAGTGATCCTTTTACTCAGCTGGCCCACTTGTGCTTTCAAATTCCTAATGGAAGACCTTGTTTCATTCATGAAACTCACAGTGGCCTTAGATAGATCAGAGACTAGATTTGCTAAATTAGAAGCATTTTGTTCAGAGTTCTCTGTCTGTTGCTGAGTGGATGATGGAAAAGGCTTGCTACTGCTAAACCTGTTTCTTCCACCATTATTAAAGCCTTGTTGAGGCTTTTGATGCTTCCATGAGAAATTTGGATGATTTCTCCATGATGAGTTATAGGTGTTTCCATAAGGTTCACCTAAGTAATTCACCTCTGCTATTGCAGGGTTCTCAGGATCATAAGCTTCTTCTTCATAAGAAGCCTCTTGAGTATTGTTGGATGCAGCTTGCATTCCATGCAGACTCTGAGAGATCATATTGACTTGCTGAGTCAATATTTTATTCTGAGCCAATATGGCATTTAGAGTATTAACTTCAAGAACTCCCTTCTTCATAGGCGTCCTATTATTCACAGGATTCCTTTCAGAAGTGTACATGAACTGGTTATTAGCAACCATGTCAATGAGTTCTTGAGCTTCTGCAGGCGTTTTCTTTAGGTGAATGGATCCACCTGCAGAAGTGTCCAGTGACATCTTTGATAGCTCAGATAAACCATTATAGAATATATCTAGGATGGTCCATTCTGAAAGCATGTCAGAAGGACAATTTTTGGTCAACTGTTTGTATCTTTCCCAAGCTTCATAGAGGGATTCACCTTCTTTTTGTCTGAAGGTTTGAACATCAGCTCTAAGCTTGCTCAGCTTTTGAGGAGGAAAGTACTTGGCTAAGAAAGCCATGACCAGCTTATCCCAAGAGTTCAGGCTATCTCTGGGTTGAGAGTCCATCCAGATTCTAGCTCTATCTCTTACAGCAAAAGGGAAAAGCATGAGCCTGTAGACTTCAGGATCTACTCCATTAGTCTTAACAGTATCACATATCTGAATTTTGAAAAAGATAAGATTTTCAAATTGAAAATTTGATTTGAATCATAAGAAACAATTTGATTTTAAAAATTTTTGAAAAAGTCAATCCAAATTTTTGAATTTGATGAGAGAAAATGGGAAAGATATTTTTTTTTATTTTTTGAAATTTTTATGATGAGAGAGAAAAACACTAAAGAGATGCAGTGCATGAAGATTTTGGATCAAAACAATGAATGCATGCAAGAATGCTATGAATGTCAAGATGAACACCAAGAACACTATGAATGTCAAGATGAACATCAAGAACATAATTTTGAAAAATTTTTAATGCAAAGAAAACAAGCAAGACACCAAACTTAGAATTCTTTAATGCTTACACACTAAGAATTCAAGAATGCATATGATAAACATGAAAAGACACAAAAAAAAAATCATCAAGATCAAACAAGAAGACTTACCAAGAACAACTTGAAGATCATGAAGAACACTATGAATGCATGATATTTTCGAAAAAATGCAAGATGCATATGCAATTGACACCAAACTTATAACATGACTCAAGACTCAAACAAGAAACACAAAAATATTTTTGATTTTTTTGATTTTCTAATTTTTTTTTTTGATTTTTCGAAAATTATTATGAAAAAGAAAAAATAAGGATTCCAAAATTTTTAACATGAATTCTAGGAATCTTGCATTCTTAGTCTAAAGCTTCAGTCCAGGAATTAGACATGGCTCATGAGCCAGCCAAGCTTTCAATGAAAGCTCCGGTCCAAAACACTAGACATGGCCAATGGCCAGCAAGCTTCAGCATGTAATTCAGACATGATACGCCTGACATACTCATTCCCAAAGGAATTAGACATGGCTTTACAGCCAGCCAGGCTTCAACATGCTTCATGAAATACTAGAATTAATTCTTAAAAATTTTGAATAAAATTTTTGAAAACATTTTTATTTTTTTCGAAAACAGATGAGAAAATTTTAGAAATATTTTTGAAAATTTTTTTTTTTTTTGAAAGGAAAACAAAAAGAAAATTACCTAATCTGAGCAACAAGATGAACCGTCAGTTGTCCAAACTCGAACAATCCCCGGCAACGGCACCAAAGACTTGGTGCACGAAATTGTGATGTCCAGGCTCAAACAATCCCTGGCAACGTGAGCAACTTGGTACGCGTAATCGTGATTACACTTTAATGATGTAAAATTCATGGCTCTTTCTTTCCCTGGCAATGGCGCATCACCGTTGTCAGTGGCTACATCCCCTCCTCTCAGTTAAAAATATGCTCACATGCTCTGTCATAGCACGGCTAATCATCTGTCGGTTCTCGATCATGCTGGAATAGGATTCACCCTCCTTTTGCGTTTGTCACTAACGCCCAGCACTCGCGAGTTTGAAGCTCGTCACAGTCATTCAATCATTGAATTCTACTCGGAATACCACAGACAAGGTTTAGACTTTCCGGATTCTCTTGAATGCCGCCATCATTCTAGCTTACGCCACGAAGATTCTGGTTAGGAGATCTAAGAGATATTCATTCTAGCTTATTTCATGTAGAACGGAAGTGTTTGTCAGGCACGTGTTCATAGGGGAGAATGGTGATGAGCGTCACACATAATCATCACCTTCATCACGTTCTTGGGTGCGAATGGATATCTTAGAAGCGAAATAAGATGAATTGAATAGAAAATAGAAGTACTTGCATTAATCTTTGAGGAACAGCAGAGCTCCACACCTTAATCTATGGAGTGTAGAAACTCTACCGTTGAAAATACATAAGTGATAGGTCCAGGCATGGCCGAGGTGGCCAGCCCCCTAAAACGTGATCAATAGTCTCCTAAGATGAACAATGGATTACAACTGAGACCAAAGATGCCTAATACAATAGTAAACGGTCCTATTTATAATAATCTAGCTACTAGGGTTTATAGAAGTAAGTAGTTGATGCATAAATCCACTTCCGGGGCCCACTTGGTGTGTGCTTGGGCGGGGCTTTAACTTTCCATGTGCAGAGGTCCTTCTTGGAGTTGAACGCCAGTTTTTGTGCTAGTTTGGGCGTTCAACTCTGGTTTTGGCTCCTTTTCTGGCGCTGGACGCCAGATTTGGGCAGAAGGCTGGCGTTGAACGCCAGCTTACGTCGTCTATTCTTGGCCAAAGTATGGACTATTATACATTGATGGAAAGCCCTGGATGTCTACTTTTCAACGCAATTGGAAGCTCGCCATTTGAGTTTTGTAGCTCCAGAAAATCCACTTTGAGTGCAGGGAGGTCAGAATCCAACAACATCAGCAGTCCTTCTTCAACCTCTGAATCTGATTTCTGCTCAAGTCCCTCAATTTCAGCCAGAAAATACCTGAAATCACAGAAAAACACACAAACTCATAGTAAAGTTCAGAATTGTGAATTTAACATAAAAACTAATGAAAACATCCCTAAAAGTAACTAGATCCTACTAAAAACAATGCCAAAAAGCGTATAAATTATCCACTCATCAACGCACCAAGTGCGCGTGCGCGTCGATTGACTGTTTCTTCATCCGCGTGTACACGTCATGTACGCGTGCGTGTCTCTATGCGAAGCCACTTCCGTGCGTGCGCGCCTAGCACGCGTGCGCGCCCATCAATGCATTCCCAACTCTTGTTTCCAATACTTGCCTCATGAACCTGAAATCACTCAACAAACACATCAAGGCATCGAATGGAATTAAAGTGAATTAAAATCACCAATTTAAGGGTCAAAAAAGCATGTTTTTTACAACTAAGCACAATTCAAGGGAGAATTGTAAAACCATGCTATTTCATTGAATAAATGTGGGAAAAGGTGATAAAATCCCCTAAAATAAGCACAAGATTAACCACGATGTCGGGATTTATTAAATATCCCCACACTTAAACTAAGCATGTCCTCATGCTAAAATCAAGAAAGAAGCAAAGGGTATCAACATTTATTCAATGCAGACTAACTATATACAACCTATCTATATGCAATCTATCTACATGTATGCAACTACTTGGTCAAAATAAGTCAACTTCCAAGAATAAACATGCTAAGGCAATTGTAGTCAAACAAACCCATAATTGAATAGAATCCTTCAAAGATTTTCCAAACTTGCAAGAAAAGATGATCATGGGTGGAGACATGTAATTGAGCGATCGAACCCTCACCGGATGTGTATCCACTCTAGGCACTCAAGTGTATGGGGTTGATTCACTCAATTCTCCCCTAATCATGCTTTCCAAGATTTATTTTTCATCTAACAATCAACAATTACTTTATGCATGCATACAAATATCATGAGGACTTTTCCATAGGTTTTAATGGGGCTAGGGTCAAGGTAGGGTGCATATGGTCAAGTGAGCTTGAGATTTGAATCTTTGATTAACTTAAACTTCCCACCTAACTTATGACTACCTATACAATTCTAAACAATCCTAGCTATCCATTCTTCACTTTTCTACACACTCATGCATTCTCTTTTGATCACTACACATATGTATTGATCATTATTAAACTTCACCTTGGGGCATTTTTGTCCCCTTTTTATTGCTTTTCTTTTTCTTTCTCTTCTATATATATATATATATATATATATATATATATATATGTGTGGGTGTGTGTGTGTGTGTGTGTGTGTGTGTGTGTATAAGCCTTAGAACTATCGTAACCTCTAATTAACCTTTGCTTTACGGCTAGAGGTAAAGCTTAGGGTAATTGGGGTGTTACATTTAGTGGTATCAGAACTGTTTGTCCTCGTGAGACTGAGGGATGGTCCGATTGTGCTTCATTGCATACTCTGTGTGTCTTTTCTTTAATGCTATTAGGTTATCTACTTGATATATATATATATATTTTTTCTGTTTGTTTTTTCTCATTTTTTTAACTAAAATATACACAATAACATCAATGCATATGGTTTACAAATGATTAATACATGAGTATGTACCCAATTCCCGAGATTTTCAACACAAATACAAAAACACACTTTTATCTCTACCCAATATTCATACTCTCCCAATTCAAATAATGAACACTCTCACTAGCCTAAGCTAATCAAAGATCCAAATTAAGGACATTTATTGTTTTTCACTTAGGCTTGTAATGTGCTACAATTAAGAACAAATGGGTTAAGCATAGGTTCAAAATTGGCTAACAATGGAAGATAAAAGGATAGACTATTTGGGTAAGTGAGCTATTTGAACAATGGCCTCAATCATATAAATTCATGCATACACAAAATAATGGACATAAAGAATCAAACAAATGAAGGATTACAATCATAGGAAGAGAATAATGCACACAAGAAGGAAAGTAAGTGGTTATGTATGATGTAACCACACAATTAGGCTCAAATATCACATGCTTGTGTGCTTGGCTCAAGACATGATCCACAAAGTATATAATTCAAGCAAGTTCTAAAAAAAATTTTTTTTCAATCAATTAGGGAGTCCTATAAATAAAATCCTTGGAAAATATCCTGATTTTGACTAAGCTTATTATATACATATGCAAAATGAGAAAATACAACTAAAAATCCTAAAATGAAATGCAAAAGTATTGGGATTAGAAACTTGTTACCCAAAAACGCCGAGTGGTCGGATGACCTTCCCACACTTAAAAGTTTGCACCATCCTCGGTGCACTCAAAGATGAGCAAGGGGGTACGGCGACTCTCCGAGTTGCCACCTTCATCTGACAGGTCAACCGGTTGCTGCGTGTTCTTCCTTCCGCTTCCATTTTTGCTTGTGGTGCACCAATCAAGAAAAACCAAATAAACACCGTAAGATGAAAACATACAAAAGTAAGGAAGTGTGAATTGTTGGAATGAGGTAAGAACCACTAGAATAGAGTGAGTGAATTAGTGTGACATTAATGAAAAATAGGTGTGTGGGTTCTAAAATTGCACGCGGTTTAGAACACACACACACACTAGTATAAAAGTGATGTCACAATTACACAAAAGAGAATATGCACTTCACTCATTCTAGTGTGCTTGGGATACTTTAAAAGACTTGTAGGTTAAGGCAACCAAACAAGTAGTGAAGAAGCATGAAAGCATTCAAGCAAAAATCAAGCAATTGTGAAATTAGATAATGCATGGACATTGATTGATATGTAAGTAAATTTGATGAGCAAAATGGTATAGAGAGCTCACACATCAAACAATGACACATATTGAAGTTGTTGCAACACCTAAATGACATAGAAGTGAAACACATGGATGCTATGGAACATAGGAAAAAGGATATAGAAGTCAAAAATCATTTCACATAGCAAGCATGGTCCACAAAGCTTGAAAAGCTCAGAAATATGTCACTAGGTAAGCTTTCGATCCAATTTCACAATTCCACAATCTCAATGCATGAAATAGGTGATGATCAATTAGAACAAACATCCTAAAAAAATGCATTGATAATGTACAATTGCCTAACAATGGATGATGAATTCATGGTGGCCAAAACATGCAATTCAAAGAGTTAAGATGCATGAAGGCAATGCAACATGTACTTGGTGTTCACAAGTGTTAAGCATGAAAAGTTCCAAACCAAGTGACCAAATACAACCTCAACAAAGAAATCCAACAATAACAATTAATAACAATGATGTTAAACTAACATCCCATTAGTAATAAGCAGCAGTAAATGGTAAATAAGATTAGTAATCCAACATTTATCATGGAAAACAAAAATTAAACTAAAAGAAATGGTGTTACATGATGCTTGGTAATGTTGGATGATGATTGAAGGGTGGAAAGAGAAGAGAAGAAGGAAAGAAATGGAAAGAGGAGAAGAAAAGAAGGTGGGTGAAACAGGGCAATCCACGCGTGCGCGTCATGTGCGCGTAAGCATGGATTGATGAAATGAAAGCGACGTGTATGCGCGGCTGACGCGTACGCGTGCATGGCAAAGCAGAGAGTCGACGCGTATGCGCAAGGTACGCGTGTGCGTGCCCTGGGACACAAAGTTGGCACACTTCAGGCACAACTCTCAGGAAAATGGCTGGGAAGTGGGAAAATTCAATCCACGCGTACGCGTGCATGACGCGTGCGCGTGGATGGCCGAAAATACTTGGGCACGCGTACGCGTGGAGTGCGCGTGCGCGTGGATGGTACTCTATTTTTCAAAATTTTTCTATGTTTTTGTACCAAACCAAGCATTCCAAACCTCCAAACAGCTAACAAAACATCATAAAATCTTAAACCTACTAGACTCCCAGATAAACTCAACTAGGAAATCAAAACATGAAATTAAACCTAATTTACCAATATTTACAAAGATGAAAATGAAAGGATATTACCATGGTGGGGTGTCTCCCACTTAGCACTTTTGTTTATTGTCCTTAAGTTGGACTTATGGGGAGCTCCTCATCAAGGTGGCTTGTGCTTGAATCCATCCTTGAACATCCACCAATGCTTGGACTTTCATTGTGCTTCATCATTCAAGGTTAATAACTCCAAGCCTTGATGGAGTTCTTCACAAACCATAGGCTCCCAAAGTTGATCTTCCTTCTGTGATCCGGGATCCCACACTTTGTTTTCACATCCGTCCTTGAGTTGATCATGGTGATTTTCTCTGGGTGGCAAGAGAGATGAATTCTCATGGAAGCACCAAACTATCCTCCAAGACCCATCCAATTGAGCACTAGTCCAACCTTTGCTCCTTGAAGCTTCAACTATAATGAGCCTAGACTTACAACGCCAACCACTAAACATCCTCCTCTTTCGCTTAATTCCACAAAGCGCTCTAAGTTGGCCATCCATTTCAAGAAAACCAAATTCAAGTGGGATAATAAATCTAAGAGTTAGAAGTTTTACCCACTCAAATAAAGGATTAGATGACAACCTAGGTGGAGGAGTTCCATACGGTCTTGACAAAACACGCTCCACTCCCGTCCATCCTTTTTGAAAGGCTTCCACCACTTGGCAAGATACTTCATGATCTACCTCTTGCCAAGCTTCTTCAAGTTCACATTCTTCTTCACCAATGTCCTCTAGCTCTTCCCCATCACTCAAATCATACATAGGAGGTTGAGTGAAATCTACCTCATCATCAATTCCGAGCATAGTGGGGAAGGATTCTTCAAGCTCAAAAGGATCATATGTTGGTATGAAATCATCATAAATAGGAGGACCTATTACTTGGGACACTTCTTCTAATTCTTCAATCACATTGTGCCTTGGAGGTTGTGAACTCTCCTCCTCAACATCAACTTCAAACTCCATAGAAGAAGGCTCTTCAATTTGTGCTTCCTCTATGTACTCAACATATCCTAAGGCTTCAACGACTACTTCCTCTTGTTCAATAATCTCTACCTCCTCCTCTTGTTGCATTTCTTTCTTTAACTCCTCTTCTTCACCTTGGAGCTTCAAGTTCACTCCCTCATTAAGCTCCTTGGTTGCTTCTCCACATTCAACAATGGGAGTGCCTTGATCGCATGGGCTTAGGTGGGATGAGACTATGTTGCCAATGGCTTCTACCATGATAGCCATTTTTGCTCTTAACTCCTCAAACTTCTTTTCGTCCTCCTCATGTCGCCTTAAGATATGAGATTCAAGATCTTTCAATTCTAGCATGTGGGCTTCATCGGGAGGTGATGCTGGAAGAGAGGGTTCATTGTTTGAGGGAAGGTTGTTGTAATTGGAAGGTGGTTCATATTGGTGAAATTCTTGAGGTGGTGTGTGTGGACTTTATGGTTCTTGGGAGTATTGGTGTTGGAATGGTGGTGGCTCTAGGTATGGTTGATATGGTGGTTAGTATGGTGGATACGGGTTGGGATCATATGGTGGTGGATGGTGGTAGAAAGGCTTGTGAGTATAGTGGAGGGCTATGTTGAGGAGGGGGTTCATATGCATGTCGTGGTTGTGGTTGACAATCACAATAATGGTCATCACACACATTGGATTGGTTTGCATTAGGATTAGGATTATGCCCATAAGAATTCAGAGGAGGTTGTTGCCAAGAAGGTTGTCCATAAGCTTGGGGCTCCTCTCATCATTGATTTCCAAATCCTTGATGCACATCCTCATTGAAACTTCAATTTTCTACAACATAGTTTGAACCAAACTCATAGCCAAAGTGATGAGAATTCATGGTGATAAGAGAAAACAAAAACAAATTCTAATAAAAATCAAAGAAAACCAAATGCTAAAACTAATGAAGACTAACAAACAAAACCAAAAATCAAGCTATTCACAACATATACAATAGCTAATAACATAGCACCATTGCAACTCCCTGGCAACAGCGCCATTTTGATAATGAGATTTGCTCGATGGTCTAGATTTTCTTCTTATAGAAAAGAATTACTTCGTTGTAAGCATAGCTCCAAACCAACAAACAATTCTCACATAAAAAATTTTGGTTGTCACAAAGAACAAACCCCAAATAAGAAATAACCAAAGTATTTAGACTCTGGGTCGTCTCACAAGGAATTGCAATGAAGTGTATGCTTATTGGCTATGAAGGGGGAAAAAGGGTTTGATTGATAAAGGGCAAGAAATTAAATGTGCAAGAAAGGTAAATCAAGCAAGCAATTAAAGAAAGCAAAATAAAGAAAAGCAATTAATAAAGAGAGACATTCATGGCAAGAATTGAGATCATAGGCCTTCCATCCTAGTCACTAATAACAATAATTAACAAGAATTTATCTTATTACGTCATCCACAATGATGGAAGAAGATATAGGTTATCTTCCATGAGAGAAAGTCTAACAAGACTAGCTAATCTCAATCCAAATGTCCTAATCAACTCACTAATTGGATTAGCAAGAGATTAGAGTCAATGGAAATCATACTAGCTAACAACTCTAAATCACCAACATAAGTTGGGTTTTCATGACTCAAGATTGCCTAATTACTTTTTTCAAGCCAAGAATGCTCAAAAAGCTTCTCTAACATCCAATCAAGCATT
>NC_029794.2:64642653-64663049 GCF_000816755.2 Arachis ipaensis
AACAAACAATTCTCACATCAAAAATTTTGGTTGTCACAAAGAACAAACCCCAAATAAGAAATAACCAAAGTATTTAGACTCTGGGTCGTCTCACAAGGAATTGCAATGAAGTGTATGCTTATTGGCTATGAAGGGGGAAAAAGGGTTTGATTGATAAAGGGCAAGAAATTAAATGTGCAAGAAAGGTAAATCAAGCAAGCAATTAAAGAAAGCAAAATAAAGAAAAGCAATTAATAAAGAGAGACATTCATGGCAAGAATTGAGATCATAGGCCTTCCATCCTAGTCACTAATAACAATAATTAACAAGAATTTATCTTATTACGTCATCCCCAATGATGGAAGAAGATATAGGTTATCTTCCATGAGAAAAAGTCTAACAAGACTAGCTAATCTCAATCCAAATGTCCTAATCAACTCACTAATTGGATTAGCAAGAGATTAGAGTCAATGGAAATCATACTAGCTAACAACTCTAAATCACCAACATAAGTTGGGTTTTCATGACTCAAGATTGCCTAATTACTCTTTCCAAGCCAAGAATGCTCAAAATCTACTCTAACATCCAACCAAACATTTTGTCAAACACTTGGAAGGCATAAAAAGAAAGCATAATAAATGACAAGAAATAGTAAAATCTACCAACTACAAATTGCAAGGAGACAAGATCAACTACTCAAATTCACAGTAAAAGACATCAAACATCAATTACATTAATAGAAAATCCAAATCCAACAAGTGTTCATCAATCCTAAACAAAGAGGCATGAAAAGGAAAATTAACAAGAGGGAACAAGAAGATTACATCACTAGATCATAAAAATGTAGAAGAAAGAAGATGAAAGCAAGGAATTAAACATGGATCTATGATGCAATTAATCCTAGGAACCCTAATTCTTATGAGAAGTGGGAGCTTCTCTCTCTAGAAACTAAGCTACATGATGCAAAAACTTCATACAATTGCTCCCCCTTGCTTGGACTTCAATTCTGCATGAAATACACTCAGAAACAAGTTGTATTTTGGCCTGGGCAGCTCAAAAATTGCCCCCAGCATTTTACCTTTAAGTGGGTCATGTGTGAGTATCGGCGCGTACGCGCCAAGTGCGATTGCGCGTCGATTGGCTGTTTCTTCATCCGCGCGTACGCGTCATGTACGCGTGCGCATCTCTATGCAAAGCCACTTCCGCGCGCGAACCTAGTACGCGTGTGCGTCCATCGATGCATTTCCAAATCTTGTTTCCTCATGCATTCTCCACTTTGTATGCTTTTCTCCTCATTTCTTCCATCCAATACTTGCCTCATGAACCTGAAATCACTCAACAAACACATCAAGGCATCGAATGGAATTAAAGTTAATTAAAATCACAAATTTAAGGGTCTAAAAAGCATGTTTTTTACAACTAAGCACAATTCAAGGGAGAATTGCAAAACCATGCTATTTTGTTGAATAAGTGTGGAAAAAGGTGATAAAATCGCCTAAAATAAGCACAAGATAAACCACGATTTCGGGGTTTATCACATCAATTCCAAGTGAAAGTGTCACACTAAGTTTGGTGTACCACTTATCTTTTATGCCATGTATGATGCACACCATCTTATGTTTGCAATCACAATGTCTCTGTCTCTTGTGCCTTGATTGTTATCTTTAATTTTGCTTGCTTAAAACACATGTACTACTAACACTTTATTGTGTAAGACACTCATGGTCCATTTTAGACCGATCACCATCGTTCTAATTGTTGCTCGAGGATGAGCAAGCATTCTGAGGGTTCATATGGGAAGAAGGAAGAATAGAAGGAAAAGGACAACAATAGAGAAGATAAATTACAAGGTTGTAAAGTTCCTTTTCCTCTGATTTGTTTCCAGCACTTTAAATTGCATGATTTTCTTTACCTTCTCTGTATGCATGTGTGGTATGAATAAGCATAGCCTAAATTATGATTTGTAACATGTTGCTATGCCATTATGACTACCAACTTGAGTTTTGTGAATTCAAAAGCAGTAAAGTATCATGATCATAAACAAACAAGGACATTAAAGAAGAACTTTGCATGTGCATACAAGTGTTGGAAGGCTAGTATGATTAATTGTTGCTCAATTGCATTGGATTTTATTTAATTGAAGTTTTCATCCAGGACATTTTGTGAAATCTTTGAAAATCATGAAAACCTTGAAAAAAAGCAAATACAGTTATAGCAAGAAAAGCAAAAGGGAAAGAATGAGAAAGCTGAAGGCTCTGAGTACCAACGACAATTCATTTGTTAAGTACTTGTGGTGTTTATGTATCAAGCAAAAAGCTTGAAAACAAAACACTTAGAAGTCAAGGCTAGGCTCAAGTGCAAAAGCACTCCCTCAAAGCTCAAGGTTCTGAGCATCAATGATTAAAGAGTCAAGAAAAGAAACAAAAGAGCTTAATGAAGTCCTCTAATTAAATGCTTGTGGTGCTTATGTATCAAGCGGTAATACTTGAAAACAAAGCATTTAGAGTCGTAGCTTTGTTATCAACTCATGGGGCAAAGCACCCAAAAGGAGGAGCTAATAAGAAAATGAAAAAGCTTGCTTCAAGGAAGAAATATAAGAAAATGATTTCATAAATTGAGCTAGATAGAAGCATCAATCATTTACATTTCTTTTGTGATTGTAGCATGCATAGAAAACTAGCTAACCATGAACATTGAGTTGCTATTCTTCATACCTTGGATTGTCAATCTTTATTGCATGATTCTTTTCTTGCTTGGGTAAGCAAGGTTTAAGTTTGGTGTTGTGATGACATGTCATCATGTCATATTTTTCTATGCTTTTTCATACAAGAAATTGATAACTAGTGCTTAAATATTACATTATTTTGTGATTAAATGCTATATTTCTTTGATCTTTTGATTTGATAAACTTTGTAGGGAATAAGAAGAAAAAGAAGCAAAAAAGCACAAAATAAGCTAAAAAGGAGAAAAAAAGAGTTTTCGAGCACACTTTGAAGTTGGAGCACACTTTGATGCCTTAGGCCACGCTTTTAAAAGCGTGGCCCATGACCATGAAAGCATGAGAACGTGAAGCCTAGCATTCAATAAATAGAGCGCTACGTTGGAATTTTTCACTTTTTCGGGCATTTTCTTAGCCTTGTGACAGCATGACCATGCCTCCTTCAAAGGGCCATAACTTGAGCTACAGATGTCCAATTGATGCAATTCTAGTTGCGTTGGAAAGCTGACATTCAGAGCTTTCCAATGATATATAACAATCCATATTTGGTATGAAATTGAAGCACAAGTGAAAGACATCTTTAGGGCCCAAAAGCCAATCACAAAATGAAACAGCCAAAGATTGAAGAGGGGGGCAAGGCTCAAACAAGGCCAGCGCTCAATTGAAGAAAGTTCTACGTTAAAACATTTCACGTTTTCGTGGCCCGTGAAAAGAAAAGCAAGTAAATTGCTAGCAAAGGGAAGCCACCAAGGTTCGAAATGGGAACCAAGGCCGACAAGAAGGGCGCTACGTTAGTTCAATTATCTGAGCACTACTTTGCTACAAGGAAAATTGAAACCAAGAGGGGGCAGCCAAGGCTCGAAAGTGGAGACCAACTCAAGCATGTAGCGCTACGTTAAAATCATTCATTGAGCGCTATGTATGAGGCTTAGTTCGAAGGCTTGACACAAGGAGCTAGCAGCGCTACGTTCACTCTCCTCACTGAGCGCTCCACTGGAGCTAGCCCTATAGTTCATTTTCAAATCAAGTGCCATTTTGGATCAATTTCTTCACAAACCAAAAGAGCACACCATAAGTGCAATCTGACTCAATTAATTCAAGCCCATTGAGCCCTCAAAGCAAGCAGAACTCAACATCATCACTCAAAGGCACAAGAACAAGCTAGAATTAGGAATTTCATTTAATTTGCAATTTGATTTCGATTTCATTTTCATTTTCATTTTGTAGAAAGCCTATAAAAAGGCATTTGTTTCATTTTAAAAAGGAGGCTGCCTCCATTAAAGAGCAATAGGAGTAGGAGTAGAGTAGAGAACTCTCTTTTAATTTTCCTTTTTGAATTCTAGAGAATTGAGATCAGATCTGAGATTGTTTCCTGTTTTCATTTTCTTTCTTCTACAACCTTTGCTTTCTGATTCTGGGTTTGTGAACTTTGATTGAAGAATTCTTTGGAGTTCTTCCTTTTGGTGAATTCTTTGTGAATTGCTTCAGAATTTCTGCAAATCTACTTCATCTCTTACTTCTCTGCACTTTACAATTCTAGTTTTATTTTGAATCCTAGTTCCCAAATCCTTTATTCTTCAAGCAATTTATGTTTCTCAGCAATTTAGATTCAAGCAATTTATATTTCTTGCACTTTAAGTTTCATGCAATTTACTTTTCTTGCAATTTAAGTTTCAGCTCTTTTACTTTCTTGCACTTTAAGTTTCTGTCCAATTTACTTTCTGCACTCTACTTTCACTACAATTTACATTCTATTGCTCAATTTCACCCAATTCACCAGTGTTAGCTTGACTAAACTAATCACTCACTAAAGTTGCTTGATCCATCAATCCCTGTGGGATCGACCTCACTCTAAGTGAGTTTTACTACTTGATGCGACCCGGTACACTTGCCGGTGAGTTTTGGTGTGGAATTCTGATTTCCACCCATCACACCACTCAACCTTATTTTGTTTCCTATCAATGTGGACAATTACACTTTCTGTTTCAAACACTTTCTTCAAAACAAGGAAAGAAACATACAATCAAGCAGGTGAAATTAAACCAAGCACTTGGACTAGAACATTTATTTGAAATTCAAAGACATTAAACAATAGGATTCAAATGACTTAAAAGTAAATTGATAAAATAAGCATGAAAGCATGTTCTTTCTTATTAATGAACAAAGAGCAACACCACCTTTCAATTCTTTGGTTGCTTTCTTTTGCTTGATTCCCCTTTTTTCTTCGGCTCTTGCTTCTTTTTGCTTCTTCTTTCTTCTAGTTGTTTTTCAGTCCCAAACATCTTCTCATCCCACAGTCCCGCATCCTTTACCCTTTGCTTCATCCTTTCTTCGTTTCTTCTAGTTCTTTCCATTCATGCGTCCTTTGGTTGAGTGACCATTTTGTATAGTGGGATTTCTCGATTCATGACAGGTATACTGGCCACTAGATAGCTAAGTTGTACTTAAGTGTCTATGTCATATTCCATCCTATCTACATGCATAGCTTCTCCCACTATATAGTATACATTCTTCCAGTCATACATGTTCAGGATGTAATTTTGTTGCTCAGCTTGTTGTTCGGACAGCTTGTTGAAGATTCATGGAATTGAGCAGATTGTTCTCTTTGCATATCTAGGAATCTTGACTGAAAATCTTTTTGCTGCTCCATCATCCTCAAATGGAGCTCCTTTTGTCTTTCTTGAGCTCTCATGTATTATGACTGGAACTCTTCTTGTTTTTATTGAGCTCTTATGTGTTGTTGGGATAGCCTTTCAATAGCTTCTTGCATTTGGCTCATGTCCATGGTGGTTTGTGCTGGAATTTGTTGCTCCTCTTCTTGTTCTTCTTCCCGTTGCTCTTCTCCTTATGGTTCTTCCCTCCTTTGCCTCCTTTGTGATCTTCTCTGTTGCTGGGAAACTGTGACATTCATCATCTTCTCAATGGTCATTGGCATCCCGGGTTCAACCAAATAGGATTTTCATCCTCTAGTGGCACCCTAGCCTTTATGCATAACCGAATGATAGTGCATGGGTAGTGTTCCGAGGGTTACCGATGACAACTCATCTTATGCTAGCTTTTCAAGCATTTTTCACTTGTTTCATTAGGTTTTATGAACTTTCTTGCATTATAAGTAAGTGATTTGGAGTGAATTTTCATGGTTATGTTAAATCAATCAACCATTATTTAATTAACACAAAATTATAATGTTTAAGCTAGAATTAGTTGATTTTATGAATGATTTAGAAACCTTGTGAATTTGGTGATACTTTGATATGTTTGTTTGGTTGCTTGTAGGTGAAGAAATGGTGAAGAAAATAAAGAACCATGAAAGCGTGTGATGAGCGGATAATTTATACCCCTTTTGGCATTGTTTTTACATAGTTTTTAATATGTTTTAATTACTATTTATTATATTTTTATTAGTTTTTCTTCAAAAATCATATTTCTGGACGTTACTATGAGTTTGTGTATTTTTCTGTAATTTCAGATATTTTCTGGCTAAAATTGAGGGACCTGAGCAAAAATCTAATTCAGAGGCTGAAAAAGGACTGCAGATGCTGTTGGATTCTGACCCTCCTGCACTCGAAATAGATTTTTTGGAGCTACAGAAGCCCAATTGGCACACTCCCAGTTGCATTGGAAAGTAGACATCTTGGGCTTTCCAGCAATTTATAATAGTTAAACGCCCAAACTGGCACCAGAATTGGAGTTAAACACCCAAACTGGCACCCAAGCTGGCGTTTAACTCCAAGAACAGCATATGCACGAAAAAGCTTCAATGCTCAGCCCAAGCACACACCAAGTGGGCCCCGAAAGTGGATTTTTGCACTATTTGCACTTAGTTACTCATTTTCTGTAATCCCTAGTAAATAGTTTAGTATAAATAGCACTTTTTACTATTGTATTCATATCCAGTTTTCATACTTTGGAGCTGAGACCATTGTTCACGTTTTGGGGGTTGGCCTCACGGCCATGCCTAGACTATTTTCACTTATGTCTTTTCTATGGTGGAGTTTCTACACCCCATAGATTAAGGTGTGGATCTCTGCTATTCTTTATGAATTAATGCAATTACTACTATTTTCTATTCAATTCACACCTACTTTTTCTCCAAGACTCGTACTTAATTCAGTTAAGTCAGACTGAAGGGGTGACCCGTGACAATCACCCAATCTTTGTTACTCGCTTAGCCAAGATCCGCGTGCCTGACAACCACAAAGTGGTCTACATGATGTTCAACATAGTCATTGGATGATAGCTAGAGTATATTCTCTTGGATATCTAATACACGGACTGAGTCCGTGAGATTAGTATCTTTGTGGTATAGGCTAGAAACATTGACAGCATTCCTAGAATCCGGAAAGTCTAAACCTTGTATGTGGTATTTCGAGTAGGATTTGGGAAGGGATGACTGTGACGAGCTTCAAACCTGCGAATGTTGGGCGCAGTGATAGTATGCAATAGGATCAATGGATTCTATTACGACGCTAGCGGGAACCGACAGATGATTAGCCATGCGGTAGCTGTACCTGGTATTTTTCATCCGAGACGAGAAATCCGACAGTTGATTAGCCGTGCAGAAACCATAGAGGACCATTTTCACTGAGAGGATCTTACAGCTTGCCATGGAAGGGAGCACGCATGGTTGGAAGAAGGCAATAGGAAAGCAGAGGTTCAGAAGCAACAAAGCATCACCAGACGCTTATCTGAAATTTCCACCAATGAATTACATTAGTAACTTTATTTTATTTTCTGTTTTATTTATCTTTTAATTATTAAAACCTCATAACCATTTGAATCCGCCTGACTGAGATTTGCAAGATGACCATAGCTTGCTTCAAGCCGACAATCTCTGTAGGATCGACCCTTACTCACGTAAGGTTTATTACTTGGACGACCCAGTGCACTTGCTGGTTAGTTGTGCGGAGATGTGAAAAGTGTGAATCACGATTTCCCACACCAAGTTTTTGGCGCCGTTTCCGGGGATTGTTCGAGTTTGGACAACTGATGGTTCATCTTGTTGCTTAGATTAGGTAATTTTATTTTATGTTTAAGCTTTTTATTCTATTTCGAAAAAAAATATAAAAAAATAACCATGTTCTTCAGAGTTTTTAAGAACGAATTCTAGAGTTTCGTGAGATATGTTGAATCCTGGCTGGCTGTTAAGCCATGTCTAATCTTTTGGACCGAGGTTTCCACTTATCTTTTCAAGAGCCTTGTGGTTCCCATCAATTTGGCTGTTGTATGTAATGCTCTACTAAAGCTTGGCTGGCCATTGGCCATGTCTAATTTCTTTTGGACCAAAGCTTTAGACTAACATTGCATGATTCCTGGAATTCTTATTAAAAATTTGGTATCCCTTTATTTTCTTTTTCCAAAATAATTTTCGAAAAAAATTATAAAAAAATTAATAAAATCATAAAACCAAAAATATTTTGTGTTTCTTGTTTGAGTATTGTGTCAAATTTTAAGTTTGGTGTCAATTGCATGTTTTTATTTTTCTTTAATTTTTCGAAAAATTCATGCATTATGTGCTTTCTTGATCTTCAAGTTGTTCTTAATGATTTGCCTTGTTTGATCTTTAAATTTTCTTGTTTTGTGTTTTTTTTCTTGTTTTTCATATACATTTTCGAATTCATAGTGTCTCAACATTAAAAATTTTTAAGTTTGGTGTCTTGCATGTTTTTCTTTTCTTAGAAATTTTTCAAAAAAATATTCTTGATGTTCATCTTGACATTCAAGGTGTTCTTGGTGTTCATCTTGACATTCAAAATGTTCTTGCATGCATTAGCTGTTTTGATTTTAATTTCTTATGTTTTGTGTCATTTTTTTGTTTTCTCTTTCTTCATTAATTAAAAAAAATAAAAAATAATATCTTTCCCTTATTTTACTCATAATTTTCGAAATCTTGGGTTGACTTAGTCAAAAATTTTCAAAATTTGGTTGTTTCTTGTTAGTCATGTCAAATTTTCAATTAAAAAATTCTATCATTTCAAATCTTTTTCAAAATCAAATCTTTTTCATTTTTCTTTAATTTTTTTTTCGAAAACTTTCCAAAAATTAATTTTAAAAATCTTTTTCTTATTTTTATTTCATGATTTTCGAATTAATTGCTAACATTTAATGATTTGAGTAAAAAATCTTCAAGTTGTTACTTGCCTATTAAGAAAGGATCAATTTTTAAATTCTAGAATCATATCTTTTAGTTTCTTGTTAGTCAACTAATCAACTTTAATTTAAAAAATCAAATCTTTTTAATTTCCTTTTAAAATATTTTTCAAAATAAATTTCAATCATATCTTTTTCAAAACTTAATTTTAAAATCTTTTTCTAACTTCTTATCTTTTCAAAATTAATTTTCAAATCTTTTTCAATTAACTACTTGACTTTTTGTTTGATTTTAAAACGTTTACTATTTCTTATCCTTTTCAAAACCACCTAACTACTTCTCTCTCTCTCTCTTATTTTCGAAAATCATTAACCTCTTTTTCAAAATTCCTTTTAATTAACTAATTATTTTAAATTTTAATTTAATTTTATTTCTCTTCTTAATTTTCGAATATTAACTAATAATTAAAATAAAAACAAAAATATTTTTCTTTTCTTTTAAATTAATATTCGAATTTTTTCTCTCTCTCATCTCTTTCTATTTATTTTATTTATTTACTAACACTTCTCTTCTTCTTAAATTCGAACCCTCTCCCTCTCTGTGTGTTCGAATTCTTCTTATTCCCTCTCTACCTCATTCTTCTATTCTCTCATTCTTCTACTCACATCAAAGAATCTCTATACTGTGACATAGAGGATTCCTCTTCTTTTCTGTTTTCTTCTTTTTCATATGAGCAGAAACAAGGATAAGAATATTCTTGTTGAAGCTGATCCTGAACCTAAAAGGACTCTAAAGAGGAAGCTAAGAGAAGCTAAAGCACAACACTCTGGAGAGGACCTAACAGAAATTTTCGAAAAAGAAGAAGACATGGCAGCCAAAAATAACAACAATGGTGGAGATGCAACGAAGGTGCTTGGTGACTTTACTGCACCAACTTCTGACTTCTATAGAAGAAGCATCTCAATTCCTGCAATTGGAGAAAACAACTTTGAGCTTAAGCCTCAATTAGTTTCTCTAATGCAACAGAATTCAAGTTTCATGGAATTCCATTGGAAGATCCTCATCAGTTCTTAGCTGAATTCTTGCAAATCTGTGACACTATTAAGACCAATGGGGTTGATCCCGAGGTGTCTTGCATGTTTTTCTTTTCTTAGAAATTTTTCAAAAAAATATTCTTGATGTTCATCTTGACATTCAAGGTGTTCTTGGTGTTCATCTTGACATTCAAAATGTTCTTGCATGCATTAGCTGTTTTGATTTTAATTTCTTATGTTTTGTGTCATTTTTTTGTTTTCTCTTTCTTCATTAATTAAAAAAAATAAAAAATAATATCTTTCCCTTATTTTACTCATAATTTTCGAAATCTTGGGTTGACTTAGTCAAAAATTTTCAAAATTTGGTTGTTTCTTGTTAGTCATGTCAAATTTTCAATTAAAAAATTCTATCATTTCAAATCTTTTTCAAAATCAAATCTTTTTCATTTTTCTTTAATTTTTTTTTCGAAAACTTTCCAAAAATTAATTTTAAAAATCTTTTTCTTATTTTTATTTCATGATTTTCGAATTAATTGCTAACATTTAATGATTTGAGTAAAAAATCTTCAAGTTGTTACTTGCCTATTAAGAAAGGATCAATTTTTAAATTCTAGAATCATATCTTTTAGTTTCTTGTTAGTCAACTAATCAACTTTAATTTAAAAAATCAAATCTTTTTAATTTCCTTTTAAAATATTTTTCAAAATAAATTTCAATCATATCTTTTTCAAAACTTAATTTTAAAATCTTTTTCTAACTTCTTATCTTTTCAAAATTAATTTTCAAATCTTTTTCAATTAACTACTTGACTTTTTGTTTGATTTTAAAACGTTTACTATTTCTTATCCTTTTCAAAACCACCTAACTACTTCTCTCTCTCTCTCTTATTTTCGAAAATCATTAACCTCTTTTTCAAAATTCCTTTTAATTAACTAATTATTTTAAATTTTAATTTAATTTTATTTCTCTTCTTAATTTTCGAATATTAACTAATAATTAAAATAAAAACAATTTTAATTTAATTTTATTTCTCTTCTTAATTTTCGAATATTAACCAATAATTAAAATAAAAACAAAAATATTTTTCTTTTCTTTTAAATTAATATTCGAATTTTTTCTCTCTCTCATCTCTTTCTATTTATTTTATTTATTTACTAACACTTCTCTTCTTCTTAAATTCGAACCCTCTCCCTCTCTGTGTGTTCGAATTCTTCTTATTCCCTCTCTACCTCATTCTTCTATTCTCTCATTCTTCTACTCACATCAAAGAATCTCTATACTGTGACATAGAGGATTCCTCTTCTTTTCTGTTTTCTTCTTTTTCATATGAGCAGAAACAAGGATAAGAATATTCTTGTTGAAGCTGATCCTGAACCTAAAAGGACTCTAAAGAGGAAGCTAAGAGAAGCTAAAGCACAACACTCTGGAGAGGACCTAACAGAAATTTTCGAAAAAGAAGAAGACATGGCAGCCAAAAATAACAACAATGGTGGAGATGCAACGAAGGTGCTTGGTGACTTTACTGCACCAACTTCTGACTTCTATAGAAGAAGCATCTCAATTCCTGCAATTGGAGAAAACAACTTTGAGCTTAAGCCTCAATTAGTTTCTCTAATGCAACAGAATTCAAGTTTCATGGAATTCCATTGGAAGATCCTCATCAGTTCTTAGCTGAATTCTTGCAAATCTGTGACACTATTAAGACCAATGGGGTTGATCCCGAGGTCTACAAGCTTATGCTTTTCCCCTTTGCTGTAAGAGACAGAGCTAGGACATGGTTGGACTCACAAGCTAAAGAAAGCCTGAACTCTTTCGAAAAGTTGGTCAATGCTTTCTTGGCCAAATTCTTTCCACCTCAAAAGTTGAGCAAGCTTAGAGTGAAAGTTCAAACCTTCAAACAGAAGGAAGGTGAATTCCTCTATGAAGCTTGGGAAAGATACAAGCAATTGATCAGAAGGCGTCCTTCTAACATGCTTTCAGAAGGGAGCATCTTATGTATATTCTACGATGGTCTGTCTGAATTGTCCAAGATGTCATTGGACCACTCTGCTGGTGGATCTCTTGATCTGAAGAAGATGCCTGCAGAAGCCCAGGAACTCATTGAAATGGTTGCAAATAACCAGTTCATATATACTTCTAAAAGAAATCCTGTGAATAATAGGATGACTCAGAAGAAAGGAGTTCTTGAGATTGATACTCTGAATGTAATATTGGCTCAGAATAAAATATTGACTCAACAAGTCAATATGATTTCTCAGAATCTGACTAGAATGCAAGCTGCATCCGGTAGTACTAAAGAAGCTTCCTCTGAAGGAGAAGCTTATGACCTTGAGAATCCTGCAATGGAAGAGGTGAATTACATGGGAGAATCCTATGGAAATACCTATAATCCTTCATGGAGGAATCATCCTAATTTCTCATAGAAGGATCAGAAGAAGCCTAATCAAGGCTTTAATAATAATAATGGTGGGAGAAATAAGTTTGGCAATAGCAAGCCTTTTGCATCATCTTCTGAGCAACAGACAGATAATTTTAAGTAAAGCCTCTCTGACTTAGCAACCATAGTCTCTGATCTATCTAAGACTACTCTCAGTTTCATGACTGAAACAAGGTCCTCCATCAGAAATTTAGAGGCACAATTGGGTCAGCTAAGTAAAAGAGTGGCCAAAACTCCTCCTAGTACTCTCCCAAGTAATACAGAAGAGAATCCAAAAAGAGAGTGCAAGGCGATCAATATACCCAACATGGCCGAACCTGTAGAGGAGGGAAAGGCAGTGAATTCCAGTGAGGAAGACCTCAATAGACGTTCACTGGCCACAAAGGAGTTCTCTATTGAGGAACCAAAGGAATCTGAGGCTCATACAGAGACCATAGAGATTTCACTGAACTTACTGTTGCCATTTATGAGCTCTGATGAATATTTGATAAACCCCGATTTCATGATTTATATTGTGCCTCTTTTCCATATTTATTCAATGAAATAGCATGGTTTTGTAATTCTCCTTTGAATTTTGCTTAAATGTAAAAACATGCTTTTTAGGCCCTAAATTGGTAATTTTGATTCATTTTAATTCCATTCGATGCCTTGATATGTGTGTTGAGTGATTTTAGATTTATAAGGTAAGTATTGGATAGAAGGAATGAGTAGAAAAGCATATAAAGCAGAGAAAGCATGAAGAAACAAAGATTGGGAATGCATCAAAACGCGGAAAAGTGGTCTCGCCTATAGACGCGCACGCGTACGTGCCGCATCCGCGCGGATGGAAAAATTTGCCAATTGACGCGCACGCGCACATGGCGCGCACGCGCCAATACTCTTACCTGGCCCACTTAAAGGCAAAATGCTGGGGGCAATTTCTGAGCTGCCCAGGCCCAATTCCAACCTGTTTCTGAGTGTATTTCATGCAGAATTGAAGTCCAAGCAAAAGGGGAGCAATTCGTTTAGCCAACATGAGCCTTTAGTTAGTTTTCTAGAGAGAGAAAATCCCTCTTCTCTCTATAATTAGGTTAGGATTAGGTTAGATTATCTTAAATTCATGTTCAATTACTTGATCTCATCTTGTTTCTTTTATAATTTCTCATCTCTACATCTTGATTCTCTTAATTGTGATGTTAATTTCTCATTTTGCTCTCTTTTGTGATGATGAACTCATGTTGAATTTGATTCACTTTTAATGCAATTTAATGTTTGATGTTTCTTTATTGTTGATTTGAGTTGTTGATCTTACTTTTCTTGCACTTAGTAGTTGTTAGATTTTATTATTCTTGAAATTTATGATGTTTACTTTTATTGCACTCTATGTGTTTGATGAAATGTTCTCTTTAGTTTTCGAGTAGTTTCGTCAACTCTTGGTCTAAGCCAAGGGAATGGGTAGTCTTGAGTCATCGGGTATGATGGAATTGGTGATTTGAGAACCCATGGTGATCAATTTGATACCCATTGATGCTAAGCCACTACTAAGTTAATTAGTAGGTAGGTTAGGACTTAAGGGTTGATGTGATCAAATCCATTTGACGTACTTCAAGCTTAGGAGTAAATTTTACGTACTTAAAGCTTTTGGGAAGTAGACTTAATAGGTTGGTCTTTCATGATTAACAATATTCGGTTTATTGACAAGGATGGTGATCTCAATTACCCAAGTCTTAGCCAAGAGTTCTCTATTTTGCTTTCTTTACTTACTCACTTAATTTACTTTCTTGCCATCTCATGAACCAAAACCCCCCTTTTTACCCCTTCATAGCCAATAACTAAGCACTACATTATTTCCTAGGGAGACGACCCGGAGTCTAAATACTTCGGTTAATTCTTATTTGGGGTTTGCTCTTTGTGACAACCTAAAAAAAATTTAATTTGATTTGAGGATTAACTATTGGTTTGGACTATACTAACAGCGGGATTATTTTGTGGAATTCCGAATCGGTGTAAATCCTCTCATCAAATTAATGCGCCGTTGCCGAGGAAACAATGGTACTATGTTATTGGCTATTGTATATATTGTGAATAGCTTGAATTTTGGTTTGTTTGCTAGTTTTTGCTAGATTAGGATTTTATCTTCTTTGTTTCTTATTAATCTTTGTTTTTATTTTCTCTTTCACTATAAATTCTCATCCTTTTGGCTATGAGTGTAGTTCAAACTATATTGTAGGAAATGGAAGCTCCAATGAAGATATACATCAAGGATTTGGAAATCAAGGATGGGAGGAACCTCAAGCTTATGAACAATCTTCATAGCAACAACCTCCTACGAACTCCTATGGGTATAATCCTGATCCTAATGTGTATCAATCCAATGTGTGTAATGACCCTCATTGTGGTTGTCAACCACAATCATCATATGCATGTGATCCCACTCCTCAATATAGCCACACACCATATTCACAAGCCTCACACCACCATTCAACTCCACATGACCATAACTCATACACACCATATCAACCACCATTTGAATCACATACAGAACCACTACTATCCCAATACCAATACTCCCAAGAACCACAAATTCCACATACACCACCTCAAGAATTCTACCAATATGGACCACCTTTCGATTACAACAATCTTCCCTCAACCAATGAACTCTCTCTTTCACCACCACCTCCCGATGAAGCCTTCATATTAGAATTAAGAGACCTTGAATCTCGTATCTTAAGGCAACAAGAGGAGGATGAAACTAAGTTTAAGGAGCTAAAAGCAAGGATAGCTAGCATGGTAGAAGCCATGAATAACCTAACATCCCAACTAAGCTCATGTACCCTAAGTACTCCCATTGTCGAATGTGGAGAAACTATCAAGGTGCCTAGTGAGGGAGTGAACTTGAAGATCCATGGTGAAGAAGAAGAGTTGAAGCAAGAAGTGCAACAAGAGGAGAAGATAGAGATTAGCGAACAAAAGGAAGTAGTGGATGGATGTTTGGGATATGTTGAGAACATAAAGGATGTTAAAGAGGAGAGTAAAGTTGCGGAAGTAAACGGAGAGTTGAAGGAAAATGATCAAGAAGTGGATTCCATCACTAGTGATTTTTTGCCCCCATTGACCAATTCCCTTGACAATCTTATTAAGCCTTCTCCCAGTGGACTAGAATGCAAGTTTGAGGAGGGTGCACCACCTCCAAAACCCATTGTAAGTGAAGAACCGGAAAAAGTGTTCCAAGCAACAAGCCCTCCTATTTATGATGATTCCGCATCAACATATGATCCTTTCGAGTTTGAAGAGTCCTTCCCCAAAATGCTTAGACTTGATGATGAGGTAGACTTCACTAAACCTCCTATCTATGATGAGAGTGATGGGGAGGAGATAGAAGAAATTGGTGAGGAAGAATGTGAACTTGAGGAAGCTTGACATGAGGAGAAACTTGAAGAACTGTGCCAAGTGGTGGAACCTTTTAGAAGAGGATGGACGGGAGGAGAGCATGCTTTATCAAGACCTTTGGGAACTCCTTCACCTAGTTCGACATCCAATCCTTTGCTTGAGTGGGTAAAACTTCTAACTCTCAGCTTTATTATCCCACTTGAGTATGGTTTGCTTGAAACGGATGGCCAACTTAGGGCGCTTTGTGGAATTAAGTAAAAAAGGAGGATGTTTAGTGGTTGGCGTTGTAAATCTAGATTCATTATGGTTGGAAGCTCAAAATTGAAGAGCATGGATTGGTGTAATACTCAATAAAATAGATCAAGAAGAGTACTTTGGTGCTTTCATGAGAATTCTGCTTTCTCGCCGCCCGGATAAAATCAAGGCAATCAACTAGAAGAAGGGTGCGAGGACAAGATATGGGATCCTGGATTAGCTTATGAAAGTCAATTTTGGGAGCTCATGTCTTGGAGAGGACCTCACTCAAGCTCAGTGAAGATGGTTGGAACTTCTAACAACCGATTGAAGGACAAGCACTCTTGGAGGTTCAAGGATGGATACAAGCATAAGCCACCTGACAAGAAGCCTCCCAATGTCCAACTTAAGGACTTAAACTAAAAGTGCTTGGTGGGAGACACCCCACCATGGTAAACTCTTTCCATTCCCTTGTAGATATAATGAATGAATGAATTGAGTTCCATTGTATATAATTTCTTTACTTCTTAGTCTATTTTGCTTTGCTTGCTAAGGTGTTTATGCATTCTATGCTTTGATAAGGGATGATTCTTTGAATTTGAATTTTTGCTTGGATTGCAAGTTTCCTCAATTTTGTTTGAAAAATCTTTAATATTTCAAATTGTGCTTGATTTTGCATCTTAGCTAGTCTAGAGTCTTAGAGAAGGATGAGAAGGTTATGAGCTCTCTTTGATGCTCATAAAAAAATAAAAAAAAAAAAACAAACAACAAACCAAGCCACGCGTAAGCGCAAAGTGCGCGTGCGCGTCGGCTGCGCATTTTAACTATCTGGGCCAAGGACCAGAGAGTTATGCCACTTTTGGGCCAACTCTGTGTCTCAACCCACGCGGACGCACGCTGTACGCGTCCGCGCCACTCCCTGTTTCTTTACCCACGCGTTGGCGTACTTGGCGCCTCTGCGCCCATTCCATAAGTCCAAGCCATCCACGCGCAAGCGCGCAGTGCGCGCGTGCGTCAATGCGTTTTAGCATCACCCAGGCCAAAGGACCCGAGAGTTGTGCCAACTCTGGGCCTCTTTCGTGCCTCTGGCCCAGCACACTCGCACGGACGCGCACCGTACGCATCTGCGTCGATCCCTAATACTCCCATCTACGCGTAGGCGCGTATGGCGCTTCCGCGCCAATCCTTAATTACCTCCACCCACGCGAACGCGCACAGTGCGCGCACACGTGGATTCAAATTTTCACTTACCCCTGGGACGCGAAGCCCTAGCGCATTCGCACAGTCCCTTTCGTCCCTCTCTTCGCCAACGTTCCATTTCCGTTTCACCCATAACCAACTTTCTCCCTCACAACCAGCATTCCGGCGAGCAACCTCCGGCGCACCACCGCTGCCGTCGCCGCGCGCCCCAATCCCCCCTCTTCCTCGCTCTCCCTCTCTTTCACTCAACCCTCTCTTCTCTGCCTCTCTCGCAACCAGCCCCTACCACCACGAGCACCGCCGCGACCCCATTGTCGCTGGCGCAAGCTTCCCTGTGCCACCAGACCGCCGTCTGCTCTGGCCGGTTCACCCTTCTCCGCTCTCCCTTCCCTTCGTTTGCCCCCATTCAGCCTCTGTCTCCCAGGTTCAATACTTCCCCTGTTCTGCTTCCTTTTACTGCTTTATGTCAATTTCATTAGGTTAGTTAGATTAGCTTAGTTAGTTAGTTTAGTTTACCTAGGTGGTTAGCGAATCTGGGCTTTGTAGTGGATTTAGGATTAATTGAAATTTTGCTGCTCTGTGGAATTGCTCTGTTTCATTGCTTTGCTTGTGCTGTATGCTTGGCTTGCCATTATTGAGTATTGCTTTGCTCATGGATACTGGTTGTTTACTTGTTCATAACTACTTGTTGGCTGATTTAGTTTAAATCGCTCTCTAATGCTTTGCTGCTGCACTATTGGCTTGATTGCCCCAGTCATATAAACTCATACATGATCTTTGTGCTTTTGACTTTTGATGAATTCATATAGAATCTGATTTGACTGTTTAAATTTGGGATTTAGCCAATGTACTACTGAAATGCTGCCGGATTTTCTTAACCATATTTCTTGAATTGACATTGTTTGATGGGTGTAACAAACTTCTATTTGATGATTTCTGTGTCAAATAGAATTGTGTCATCTAAATGATTTTGAAAATTTCTTAAGAACAGGTTCTTTAGTCATACCTCTAACACTCCTTGCTTGCTTGCAATGCTAACTTGCATGTATGCATTGCATGATTGAGAATTGAGCCTAATTTGCTTGCTTCACAAGATTGATGAGCTCTTCTATCTATGTGGTCACTGTGATTCAATCCCTTTATGCTCGAATTACCCTTGGTCACATAGCGCATGAAGTTTTCAAATCACATCCCAATCCTTGTGACTTGCATGCATTGTTGGAATTGGTGTCAAATATGCTTAATTTACTTGTTTCTCAAGGTTTCGCTTTCACCAACACCAATTCACATAAATCTAGTGATCTTTGCATTGATTGATTGTCTGTGTCATATTAATTGCTTTCTGGCTATATCATATTTCATCATCAATGACTTGATGCATTTCATGATTGTGAACATGCTTATATTCTTATTTTGTGCATTCTCTTTTGAGTTGAGCTAGTAACCACCATATCACTGATTTTCAAACTGATTTCTAACTTTGATTGTTTAACCAACTAACTTCTTTTGGTTTTCAACTTAACTCTTTTGACCATTATTTTGGATATGGTGTTTCCTAAGCTTAGTAAACGAGTAACGTGCAAATATAGTTTGAATTCTTGGTTTGAAGTTTGATTTGAATTCTGAATTCTATTACTTGCATTCCAAGAAATCTCCCTTCTTTGATTCACTTCATGAATATGCTTTGCTTTGAGTGCTTTGTATCTGCTTGGCTATCTGCTTATATTGTATCATCACTATTTTTTAGGATGTCAGACAAAGGAAAGGCTATAGCCACCACTTCCAAAAAGAGGAAGCGCTCTAAGACCTCTACCCCCTCTCCCTATGCAAATTATGCTAAGAATCCGCTGAATGAGGTGGATAGGGAAAATCAGTTGCTGCCACCCACTGACCCAATCAAATTCCCAAACCTCTACTGTGAGCTCCGCTTCTCCGACTTGTGGAAGAAAAATCTAAACATTGAGAAGAAATTGCTCCTTCCCAATGATGTAAGGCGTGCCATTAACACCCATTTTCTGGAGTTAGGATTGGACTTTGCTGACAGAGATTTGGGGAGGGCGAACACTTCATGGGTGAGAGAATTTTATTGCAACTTCGTCCGAGCCAATCTTGAATCAGTTCAGCTGCGGGGTAGAGAGATTATGATCACTGAGGATGCTATTGGGGATGCACTGCTCTGCCACCATCATCCTGACAAGACCTGCGCCTATAGGCAGGCAGAGGTAGCTCTCCTCTCCATGACTTTTGACTATGAGGCGCTTAAGTGCGTGATTGCCACACTAGACACCCCCTGGGTGATGGATTCAAACAACAAGAAGCCCAAGGGGATGCGCTTTGCTTATCTGACGAAGTAGGCCAAGACTTGGCAACATATCTTCGCCCACTATGTCTTTCCCACTACTCACTTCTCAGAGATTCCGATGGATATGCTGGTTCTGATTGGGTGTGTGATGGAAGGGAAGGAGGTAAACTTCCCTCGACTGATCAGGCATAGTATGTGGAGAGCTCATATTCGTGGCTTGATACCCTTCCCTACTGATGACAAGTCATCCTAGCCTATTTTAGCTAGTCTTTTTCTCTTGTTTTCATTAGAATTATGCACTTTCTTGAGCTACAAGCAAGCTAATTGAGTAGATTTTCATGTTTCCCTTGATTTGAACCAACCATATATGAATTCATGCCATTTCATGAGGTTTTATGCTATATTTGTTGCATATTATGAAAGATTGAATATCTCATTGATTAGATTGACAATGATTAAGTGAGGTGGTGATCTAGATCAAGCACTTTTTCTTTATTTGTCTCTAATTTTGACTAACCCACTAACTGTTTGAATTTTTGCTTAAGCTAACTGGAACTTCATTCTAGCAATAGATTGAAGTGCCACTGATTCTGTGCGTTTCTTATGTTTTGCTTGTATGTCAGGTACAGGGAGATCCATTCCTGTTTTATCTGAAACTGACCAGAGAACTCTCCGAAGGCTAAGAAGAGAAGCAAGAGAAAAAAATATTGCTGGAGAGGAAGAATCAGATGAAGAATATCATGAATTGGAGGAACACTCAACAAATCCGGATTTCTCCCCTGGGCACCAAAAGTTTGCGCCAACGTTAGCCCCCTAACTTTGAGGCTAACGTTGGCACATGAATTCCTCCCTGGCCATCCAACGTTTGCGCCAACGTTAGCCCCCTAACTTGGAGGCTAACGTTGGCACATGAGTTACAATGGGGAAGGAGCAAAAGTTTGCGCCAACGTTAGCCCCCTAACTTGGTGGCTAACGTTGGCGCCACTAGCACACAAGGCATTGCCAACGTTAGGGTCAAAGTTAGACCC
>NC_029794.2:64663474-64669682 GCF_000816755.2 Arachis ipaensis
CTTTTACTCTTCTGTTTGATGCAATTTAACTTTTCCTTGTTTAATTTCTGCAAAGCCACGTCCCGATCCCCTTTACATTTCAAGCAATTTACATTCCTTGCACTTTAAGATTCCGCGATTTACCTTTTTTGCACTTTAAGTTTCTGCCATTTAATTTCTTGTTCTTTAAGTTTCAGTAATTTATTTCTTGTTCTCTTTACTTCAATGCAATTTAATTCTCCAAGTCACAAAACCATTAACCAAATCTTGATTCGCTTGACTAAATCAACCACTAAACTAAAATTGCTCAATCCTTCAATCCCTGTGGGATCGACCTCACTCCCGTGAGTTTTTATTACTTGATGCGACCCGGTGCACTTGCCGGTTGGATTTGTGTGTTTTGGGAGAAATTTATTTTTCACCAAAATACTCATCACCTACACTGGTCACCAGCATGATTGAGCTGGCAGGTGTCCCGTAGGAGGACGATGATGTGACACCACCAGCCCTAGATGATTGATAAACCACTATTTTATGGTTTATATTGTGTTTAATTGTGTGGTTTTATCATGATCCTGACCCACTAATTCATCAAAATAGCATGCTTTTATATTTCCTTCCTGAAATTATTACATGAGTGAAAGCTGCTTCCTAAGGACTTTTAATTATACATTTTACTTCTCCTTTATTCCATTCGATGTCGTGATCTGTGTGTTAAGCATTTTAGGCTTTATAGGGCAAGAATGAGTTGGAGATTGGAAAGGAAGCTAGCAAAAATGGACGAGAAGATGACCAGCGAGATGCGACGTGACCGCATGGACGACGCGACCGCGCGGAGAAGATCAAATCGCAGTGACGCGGCCGCATGGATGACGCGACTGTGCGAAATGGAAAAGCACGAGCGATGCGGAGGCGTGGACGACGCGCCCGCGTGGTGAAGTTATTAATTAGAATTTATTTATTTGCATTTTATTTTATTTTGCTACTATGAGCTGCATTTTTCTTTCGCTAGATGACGCGTTCACTTCCTGATCCACGCTTGCCAGTATTCGATCCTGAGATTGAAAGAACCATCTCACGAATAAGGCGAGCTCGGCATCGGTTAGTCCTCTCTGAGGGTGGATTTGAAACGCCATCTGAGGAAGAAACCAGCCCCCGTTCTACTGATTCGGTTGATTTACGTACAGGTAACATGGCGGCAGCCAGAAGAGTTACCATCCAAGAGGAAGGAGCCCCTGATTTTACAATGCAACCGTTTCAAGCGCATCACCCAGTGGTGGCTATAGATTTTGAAATAAAGACCGCTGATGAGCGGATATTTTATACGCTTTTTGGGTTTAATTTCATATAGTTTTGAGTATGTTTTAGTTAGTTTTTAGTCTATTTTCATTAGTTTTTAGGAAAAATTCATATTTCTGGACTTTACTATGAGTTGTGCGTTTTTTTGTAATTTCAGGTATTTTTCTGGCTGAAATTGAAGGAGCTGAGCAAAAATCTGATTCAGGCTGAAAAAGGATTGCTAATGCTGTTGGATTCTGACCTCCCTGCACTCAAAGTGGCTTTTCTGGAGCTACAGAACTCGAAATGGCATGCTTCCAATTGCGTTGGAAAGTAGACATCCAGGGCTTTTCAGCAATATATAATAGTCCATACTTTGCACAAGGATAGACGACGTAAACTGGCGTTCAACGCCAGTTCTCTGCCCAATTCTAGCGTCCAGCGCCAGAAAAGGATCAAAAGCTGGAGTTGAACGCCCAAACTGGCATAAAAATTGGCGTTCAACTCCACAAATGGCCTCTGCACGTGAATTGATTAAGTCTCAACCCAGCACACACCAAGTGGGCCCCAAAAGTGGATCTCTGCATCATCCATCATAGTCTACTCATATTCTGTAACCCTAGGCTACTAGTTTAGTATTTAAACAACTTTTAGAGACTTATTTTGTATCTCATGACATTCTAGATCTAAACTTATAGAGATAATTGAAAAATTACCTCCACCTGCCAATGTTAAGGCAATCAGAAGCTTTCTGGAGCACGCAGGATTCTATAGGAGGTTTATAAAGGATTTTTCAAAAATCGCAAAACCTCTAAGCAATCTGCTAGCTGCTGACACGCCATTTGTGTTTGACACAAAGTGCCTGCAGGCGTTTGAAACACTGAAGGCTAAGCTGGTCACAGCACCAGTCATTTCTGCACCAGACTGGACATTACCATTTGAGCTAATGTGTGATGCCAGTGATCATGCCATTGGTGCAGTATTGGGACAGAGGCATGACAAGCTTCTGCATGTCATTTATTATGCCAGTCGCGTTCTAAATGATGCCCAGAAAAATTACACAACCACAGAAAAAGAATTACTTGCAGTGGTTTACGCCATTGACAAGTTCAGATCATACTTAGTAGGATCAAAAGTGATTGTGTATACTGATCATGCTGCTCTTAAATATCTACTCACAAAGCAGGATTCAAAACCCAGGCTCATCAGATGGGTATTGCTTCTGCAAGAGTTTGATATAGAAATAAGAGACAGAAAAGGGACAGAGAACCAAGTGGCTGATCATCTGTCCCGGATATTCATCTAGAATCTTTGAACCAGGACAGAAGGTCCTGTTGTTTAACTCGAGACTCAGGCTATTCCCCGGGAAACTGAAATCCCGGTGAAGGGGACCATACGTGATTACAAGTGTGTCACCATATGGTTATGTGGAGCTTCAAGATATTGATTCTGATAAGAAGTTCATTGTCAATGGACAGAGAATCAAGCATTATTCTGAAGGCAACATCGAGCAAGAATGCTCAAGGCTGAAGCTAGATTAAAAGCTCAGCAAGGTCCAGCTAAAGACAATAAAGAAGCGCTTGCTGGGAGGCAACCCAGCCATGGGGCAACAATCCTCTAAGCATTTTGCCCTATTTCTATTTTTATTTGTTTATATAGAGTTCATTGACAACAAGGTAAATAATCATTTACAGAAGACCTCGGCACACAAAATAGAGAAAAAGATCTCACAGGCAAGAAAACGCCAGTAAAAGAACATTTTGGGCATTCAATGCCCAAAATGGGCATCCACTGGGCGCTGAACGCCAGTGATGGCAGCAGCTGGGCGTTCAACGCCAGAAAGGGCACCCACTGGGCGTTGAACGCCAGTAATGGCAGTAGCTGGGCGTTGAACGCCCAGGAGAGCAGCAATTGGGCGCTGAACGCCCAAAACAGGCAGTGTTTGGGCGTTCAAATGCCAGGAAGGCAGGGAGGAGCCAAATTCATTTTTTCCACACGTATTTCCATTTTAATTTCAAATTTTATTCTTCAATGCATGATTTTTACATGAACATGTCAAGAACCCTGATTTCTAAAATCCTTAATTTCTAAAAAATCCATCTTTCCAAATTCAATCCAACTCTTTTCAAATCTTTTCTGAAAACAAATCTATCTCTTTCACTCAAAAATCTTTTCAACTAATCCATATCTTTTTCAAATCTCCATATTATCTTTTTCAAAATTCAGATTTATCTTTTTCAAAAATCTATCATATCTTTTCAAAATTAAACTATATCTTCTATCTTATCCTTTACAAACTCAATCTTTTTATCTTATCTTTTCCAATTTTTCGAAAACCCACCCCCTCCCTTTAAATTTGGGTTCGGCCTCCCTCCTCCTCCATCAACAATCGCACCTAGCTCTCCTTCTACCCCTCTTTAATTTCATATAGTTTTGAGTATGTTTTAGTTAGTTTTTAGTCTATTTTCATTAGTTTTTAGGAAAAATTCATATTTCTAGACTTTACTATGAGTTGTGTGTTTTTTTGTAATTTCAGGTATTTTTCTGGCTGAAATTGAAGGAGCTGAGCAAATATCTGATTCAGGCTGAAAAAGGACTGCTAATGATGTTGGATTCTGACCTCCCTGCACTCAAAGTGGATTTTCTGGAGCTACAGAACTCGAAATGGCATGCTTCTAATTGCGTTAAAAAGTAGACTTCCAGGGCTTTCCAGAAATATATAATAGTCCATACTTTGCACAAGGATAGACGACGTAAACTGGCGTTCAACGCTAGTTCTCTGCCCAATTCTGGCGTCCAGCGCCAGAAAAGGATCAAAAGCTGGAGTTGAACGCCCAAACTGGCATAAAAACTGGCGTTCAACTCCACAAATGGCCTCTGCACGTGAATTGATTAAGTCTCAGCCCAGCACACACCAAGTGGGCCCCAGAAGTGGATCTCTGCATCATCCATCATAGTCTACTCATATTCTGTAACCCTAGGCTACTAGTTTAGTATTTAAACAACTTTTAGAGACTTATTTTGTATCTCATGAAATTCTAGATCTAAACTTTGTATTCTCTGACGGCATGAGTCTCTAAACCCCATTGTTGGGGGTGAGGAGCTCTGCTGTGTCTCGATGAATTAATGCAAGTATTTCTGTTTTCCATTCAAACACGCTTGTTCCTATCTAAGATGTTCATTCGCGCTTAACTGTGATGGAGGTGATGATCTGTGACACTCATCACCTTCCTCAAATCATGAACGTGTGCCTGACAACCACCTCCATTCTATATACGATTGAATGAGTATCTCTTAGATTCCTTAATCAGAATCTCCGTGGTATAAGCTAGAACTGATGGCGGCATTCATGAGAATACGGAAAGTCTAAACCTTGTCTGTGGTATTCCGAGTAGGATTCAAGGATTGAATGACTGTGACGAGCTTCAAACTCCTGAAGGCTGGGCGTTAGTGACAGACGCAAAAGGATAGTAAATCCTATTCCAACCGGATAACCGGATAACCGGTGATTAACCGTGCTGTGACAGAGCGCGTGAGCGTAGTTTTCACCGGAAGGATGGAAGGTAGCCATTGACAACGGTGATCCACCAACACACCGAGAACCAATCGGTGATTAGCCGTGCTGTGACAGAGTGCGTGAGCGTAGTTTTCACTGGAAGAATGGAAGGTAGCCATTGACAATGGTGATCCACCAACACACAGCTTGCCATAGGAGGACGTGCGTCCGTGAACAAGAAGACAGAGGAAAGCAGAGATTCAAAAGACAAAGCATCTCCAAAACTCCAACATATTCTCCATTACTGCATAACAAGTAACCTTTAATCCATGCTCTATTGTTTATTTGCAATTCAACTGATAAACATAATTGACTTCCTGACTAAGATTTACAATATAACCATAGATTGCTTCAAACCAACAATCTCCGTGGGATTCGACCCTTACTCACGTGAGGTATTACTTGGACGACCCAGTGCACTTGCTGGTCAGTGGTACGAGTTGTGAAAAGTGTGATTCATAATTCGTGCACCAACCGCACTGCTCAATTTGATGCCCAAGTTTCATGGCTTACCTGCTCAAGAGCCTATCAAGCACCTGAGAGATTTTCAAGCAGCCTGTTCTACTGTCAGGCGTGATGGTGCTGATGAAACATCAATTTTGCTGAAAGCTTTCCCGTTTTCTCTTGAGGGAAAAGCAAGAGAGTGGTATGATAAACTTCGATTTTGTGGTTTATCTTGTGCTTATTTTAGGGGATTTTATCACATTTTCTCACATTTATTCAATGAAATAGCATAGTTTTGCAATTCTCCCTTGATTTGTGCTTAAATGTGAAAACATGCATTTTAGGCCTTAAAATAACTAAATTTAATCCACTTTAATTCCATTCGATGCCTTAATATGTTTGTTAAGTGATTTCAGGTTTAGAAGGCAAGTATTGGATGGAAGAAGTGAGGAGAAAAGCATGCAAAGTGGGAGAACTCATGAAGAAATGGAGGAACCGTAAAGCTGTCAAGCCTGACCTCCTGGCACTCAATCGACCATAACTTGAGCTACAGAGGTCCAAATGAGGCGGCTCCAGTTGCGTTGGAAAGCTAACATCTGGGGCTTCGAAATGATATAAAATTTGCCATAAGTTACTACGCGCTCAGGGGCACGCACGCGCCATGTACGCGTGCGCGCCGATTCTGCTGTGGGTCCACTTTAATGAAATCGCCCCCAGCGATTTTGCAGCTCATTTTGGGCCTAATCCAACCCATTTTTGATGCTATTGAACCCAAGGATTGAAGGGGGAATGAGAGAGAAGTCATAGTTTAGTTTTCATCATGTTTTAGGCTAGAATTTTAGAGAGAGAGGCTCTCTCCTCTCTCTAGATTTAGGATAGAAATTAGGGTACAATTAGGTTAATCACTCTCAAATTTCTCTTTTAATTCTTGTTTTGATTTAGTTTCTCCTT